>NC_053156.1:14295224-14515224 GCF_016835505.1 Polypterus senegalus | reverse complement strand
CTACTTTTTCCAATCACTGGTAAAAGATGGCAGTGGAGCAGGCTGGCATAAGGCTGGTTTGGAAAGCCAACACGCGACTCAGGGTGGAATTACCATCATACAGGCCCTGAAGATGTCCCCCAAGTGCACATGTGTGACACTATCTATTTGCCTTTCCCATCCATCATTCTGTCTACCAGTTGTATAGTGCCTTTCATATCTGTCTATCTATCCTGATATTCTGTGTATGCATTTAAATTTTTTTTTTCATGGCTCCACAATCCGTACTAACCCCTACTTTCTCTGCTGTTCTTTTTCCAGTTTTCTGTGGTGACAATCAGCCCCCCACCACCTGATCATGGCACCGTGCTGTCCCTACATTGATGGATTGAAGACCAGGTTTCCACATGACCATCATCATCTAATTCTTTCATGTGAAGCCTGAAAACCATGAGGACTGATTTAGATCATTGTGACACACGGATATCAGCAAGAGTGAAAGGGAAGGTCTACAGGACGGTAGTGAGACCAGCTATGTGATATGGGCTGGAGATGGTGGCAGAGGAGACAGAGCTGGAGGTGGCAGAGTTAAAGATGCTAAGATTTGCATTGGGTGTGATGAGGATGGACAGGATTAGAAACGAGGACATTAGAGGTGTCAGCTGAAGTTGGACGGTTGGGAGACAAAGTCAGAGAGTCGAGATTGTGTTGGTTTGGATATGTGCAGAGGAGAGATGCTGGGTATATTGGGAGAAGGATGCTAATGATAGAGCTGCTAGGTAAGAGGAGAACAGGAAGGCCTAAGAGAAGCTTTATGGATGTGTTGAGAGAGGACATGCAGGTGATGGGGGTGACAGAGCAAGATGATGAGGACAGGAAGATATGGAAGAAGATGATCCGCTGTGGCGACCCCTAATGAGAGCAGCCGAAACAAAAAGAAGAAGAAAAGCCTGGAAAAAAAATGCAAAAGCAACTCTATTCATAGTTGGACCTTTAGAAAAGAAAGATGTATTCTTCAAAAAAGTAAGCTCTCTATGCTGGTGGATGCTCAGTGGATCAGAAAAGCCAGAAGAGGAGTTGCCTAAAAAAGCAAGACAAACAAGTACTCGCCACCTCCCAAGCGTATTCAGAATGAACTGCAAGGGACTGCGGGTTTCCCCCGCCTTTATTGGGCTGATGGTCAGTCCCTTACAGGGTAAGGCAGCTGGCTCCGCCTCTTGGGGAACCACCCACATGCTGTAACGTAACATACATGAGCACACAGGAACTTAAAGGTCCACAATACTAACATACACCCTGGCTGAAATACAACTAGCATAGGCCATATATGGTTGTTTGAGAGTGGCAACCGGTTGGGGTTCGAGAGGCATTCACGTATGCAAATGTTCAAGACGATTGTGATTTATAAATTGCGTACAAATATGCATATGGCAGGTTTTATAAATCCAATATTTTTTTTTTTGCCGTACACACACTTTCACGCTTGAATCCATGCAAAGTTTTATAAATGAGACCCCAGACAGAAGATGTGAAGTAGAATTCCTAGTGATGGCCAGGTGGTCCCGTGGCCTCGGAACCAGGATTTTTTTTTTCTTCTGTCCTACCTGGCCATTGGATCTCACTTTATTCTTTGTTATTTAGTATTGCCTAATTTTATTTTTATATTTTTTGTCTTCTTTCTTTTTTTTTCTTTCTTCATCTTGTAAAGCAGTTTGAGCTGCAGAAAATTTGCTATAGAAATACATGTTGTTGTTGCTGTTGTATCTATCTATTTGTTATTTGTTATATAGTACCTTTTTATATTATCTATCATATAATACATATTATACATATTATATCGCAGATCTCTGTGCCCGTATTAAGTGAAGAGCACTTTACAAAAATAAACTGAATTAAGTTGATTTGAATTGTTGTCTGCCTCCTAAAACCACGAACATCTCCTGAAATACACTGTGTGCACAATTATTAGGCAAGTTGTATTTTTGAGGATGAATTTTAATATGGAACAAACACAGTGCTATCGGTCAATCCAAAATGTTCATAAACCTGAAACCTGAATGTTTCACAACGGAAATGTGAGTGTGAACATCATCAGGGGAATACATATGTGCGCACAATTATTAGGCAACTATTAGTGTGCAGATTTATTATGCAACTAAAGGAAAATGAACATGTTCCCATCTCACTTGTTTCTTTTCATCTGTTATAGTGAGAATAATAAACAAACAAATAAACATCTCTGACATTTCAAAAAAAATCAATCAATCAATCAATGACCAATATAGCCACCCTTCTTTCCAATAACAGTCCTAAGCCTTTCCATTCATGGAGTCTGTCAGTTTCTTGATCTGTTGACGATCAGCTTTTTGTGGAGCAGTGACTACAGCCTCCCAGACACTCTTCAGAGAGGTGTATTGTTTTTCTCCCCCGTAAATCTAGCGTTTAAGAAGTGCCCACAAGTTCTCGATAGGGTTTAGGTCAGATGAGGAAGGGGGGCCATGTCATTATTCCTTCATCTTTAAGGCCTTTACTGGCTGGCCACGCAGTGGAGAACTTCGATGCAAGTGATGGAGCATTGACCTGCGTACAAATCATGGTCTTTTCCTGTATCACTGTTTGAAGAAAGTGTCTTCAAAAACTGGCAGTAGGTTTGGGAGTTGATTTTGAGTTCATCTTCAATGCAAAAGGTCCAACTAGCTCATCTTTAAAAATACCAGCTCATACCAGTACCCCACCTCCACGTTGGAGTGGAGCTCTGTGCCCATTACTGATCCACAGGTCCATCCATCTGGTCCATCAAGAGTCACTCTCATCTCATCGGTCCATAAAACCTTTGAAAAAAATCTGTCTTCAGATATTTCTTGGCCCAGTTTTGACGTTTCAACTTATGTTTCTTGTTCAGTGGTGGTTGGGTTTCAGCCCTCCTTACCTTGGCCATGTCTTTGAGCACTGAACACCTTGTACTTCTGGGCACTCCAGGTAGGTTGCAGCTCTGGAATATGAAAGTACTGGAGGATAATGGGTTCCTGGTAGCTTCACGTTTGATTCTTCTCAAATCTTTGGCAGCTAATTTGTGTCTTTTGTTCTCAACACGTTTCTTGCGACCCTGTTGACTATTTGCAACAAAATGTTTGATGGTTCTGTGATCACACACCAATATCTTAGCAATTCCAAAAGTGCTGCATCCCTCTGAAAGACTTTTTACAATTTTTGACTTTTCAGAGTCATTTAAATCTCTTTTTTGGCCCATTTTGCCCGAGGAAAACTAGCTGCCTAATAATTCTGCACACCTTGATATAGGGTGTTGATCTCCTTAGGCCACACCCTCCCTCATTACACAAATACACATCACCTGACGTGCTTAAGCCAATAAGCATTCAAGTTAATACAGCTTGGAGTTGGAATATACGCATTAAAATGATGATATGGTCAAAATACTCACTTGCCTAATAATTCTGCACACAGTGTAGCTTTGTCATGGCAGGCTCTGCTGTCGGTGCCTCTGATGAGATGTCTTCCCCAATATGATGCGTAACTCTGTCTTTTTCAGGTTCCCAAAATCAAGCAGCTACTGAGTTGGCTATGTAGGATCCAGCATGAGTCAACAGAAGTAATCCACACATACAAAGAAATCAAAACAAGCAAGTCCATAAATGAAGTGATGTGTAATAAAGTGGAATGACACAGGGAATGAAGTATGGAACACGCTTACTGAAATGTACTGAATACTTAGTAGAAAAGCCTTTGTTTGTGATGACAGCTTCAAGACACCTACTGTATGGAGAAACTCACCGCCTGCATCGCTCAGGTGGGATTTTGGCCCATTTGTCCATACAAACTGTCTTCAAATCTGGAAGGTTCCGGTGGCCTCTTCTCTGAACTCTGATCTTCAGTTCTTTCCATCGATTTTCAAGTCAGGTGACTGACTGGGCCATTCTAGCAGCTTCTTGATTTTCTTTATTCTCTGACACCAACCGAGAGTTTCCTTGGCTGTGTGTTTTGGGTCTTCGTCTTGCTGAAATGTCCCCCCTCGTTTCATGTTCAGCATCCTGGTAGATGTCAGCAGATTCTTATCAAGAATGTCCTGCTCCATTTCTCCATTCATCCTTCCTTCAATTCTATGAAGTCTGCCGGTGGTGTTTCTGGGGTGATGACATGCAGTGCCATTTCTCTACCAGTGACATCCAAAGAGTTCACTTTTGCTCTCCTCTGACCAGACTCTACTCTCTCAGGACTTCATTGGTTTCTCCAAATGTTGTACGGTAAACTTTCAACGAGCTTCAGTGTGCCTTCTCTTCAGCAGTGGAGTCTTGTGCGGTGAGCGGTGTGCGTAGAGGCCAAGGCCGTGGAGTGCATCACTTACTGGATCTGCTCATTCCAGGTCTTTCTGAAGCTCTCGCCAAGTGGTCCTTGGCTCTTCTGATTATTCTTTGGAACTACTCTGTCAGAAATCTCACGAGGAGCACCTGGTTGTGGCCGGTTGATGGTGACATGATGTTCTTTCCACTTCTCCACTATGACCACAACGATATTCACTGGAACATTCATACGTTCAGAAAGACGTCTGTCACCAATGGCCATCAGTGTGTTTGTGAAGGTCTTGAGAGAGCTCTCTGCTTTTACCCATCATGCAGTGCTTCTTCTGTGACACCTTGGGAATGAGAGGCCATCAATTCGGACTAAAGCAGCTAAGATTCATTTGCACTGCTAGGGGGGCTATCAGGATTGACAGATGTCAGCTGGTGTCTTGACTTTCCAGGCCTTTTTTCTCCTCCTTTTCTTCAGGTGTTCCATACTTTATTCCCTGTGTCATTCCACTTTATTACACATCACTTATTTGTTTTGATTTCTTTCTATGTGTGGATTACTTGAGTTGTTACTGACATCACGTGATAATTTCATGTTAGTAGCCCCATTAGAAATATAAACGTTGACGTGTTCAAAACTTATTTTCCCCGCTGTATGTTAACATAACTGTGAAAAAACTAACTAACAAATGGCTCTCACGCAGTGGATGCAGGCCCCTCCACTTCCTGCACACTTTATCGTGTGGCAGATTTCAATTCCCACTTTCGCTCACCAGTCTGCCCTCCATAACCATAATGACAAAGGGGGAGCACGTTTTCAGAAAGGTTTGCAAATTTATGAATGTGTGACCTGTCTTATTCACTAACAACTTGGAAAGGAACTGATTTATTGCTCTACGGGAATACCACAAGTGACGACAGATCTTAAACAAATGTCATTGCAGCTTCAAAATGCACAGAAGGAAAAGCAGCCGTTCAGGCCATCGCCTCAACTCGGTCTTCGGTTTCACCGGTAAGCGACTGCTTCAGCAGCACAGCACAAAGCTGGAGTTCTGCTCCGTTGTTTGCAGGCCTTCCTGCACTGTGCAAACTGGTAAACACAGTATGGTGGTGGTTATCTTCTGCCTGTATGAGTGCCTGAAGTCGACATACAAAAGTCTGATTTATTTATTCGCTAGGTGAGTGGTCCTCCTTGCATCTCCGAGTGCTGTGATACTTTAACATTCGATCGCCGTTGTGTGGTGTAAAAGTGTCCTGGAAAGCCTGTTTAATTTCTGAGGTTCTTTTAATGTTGGGGGGTAGTTACTACTGGAAATGCCCAAAGTGTTATCCTTGATTCACGTATACACCCCACAGCACTGAGCTATGTGACGTCCACTCATCAGTCATTGTATCAAACACCCAAACCAAGCAACTGAGCAACATGGCCAAGGCCGGCGACCTTAACTTCAAAACAGAATACCTTTACAGGGGCTAGGGTCCTATTGCTGCCCCCTTGGGCACCTCTTCTGCAAGGGCTACACTTCAGAACGCCTTAGCAACAGCCAGGAGCCACGGCAGCTATTCCTGCAGGTTTTTATATCCTGATGGCCACCTTTGATAGGGCTAAACAATCTAACAGAAGCCAAGGGCTAATCGCTACCCCTGACAGTACCTAACCTAAGCTGACACAGTTCATTTCATTAACAACCATCGGTCATTACTGAATATCAGTAAACATCGCCACAAATTCAGCTAAGCAACACTCAAACCATTTCAGTCATTACTCATATTTACTTGAAGCAATGTCAGATATGAAAACATACAGCCTGAACGGTTCAAATCGGCGTCACGCAGCAAGCTTCGTATCGGGTGTCGTAACCAGGTATGATGCTTGGGAGCAGAGGGGTGGTCTGTAAGGGGGCAAAGTCTGACCAAGGGGTCTTCTCTTTGGCAGTTGTTTCTCTCTGACTCCTCCTAATTCTCCTTTTAGAATCTTTGAATTTATAGTGCCTTGCTGGCGCACAGTTTCATGAGGTCCTAGGGACAGATACTCCCATCTCCACTGTGGATCTTTGCAGCTCCATCAGGGTTCTCCTTGGCGTCTTTGTTGCAGTTGAGATTAAAACCCTCCTGACCCGATCTGTGAGCTTCTCTTGTCAGGTTTGTCGTGATGCCATATGCTTTCCATTTGTTATAATGTAATTAATGGTACTCTGTGGGATATTCAAAGTTAGGGATATGTTTCTTATAATCCAACCCTGATCTCTACTTTTTCACATCTTGGTCTCTGAGCTGTTTGGAGTGCTCCTTGGCCCTTAAGTTGCTTGCTTAGTTAAGTTGCAGAGTGAGGGGACTTACAGAACGGACATCAAGCGACAGATCACGTGACACTTGACACACACACAGATGGACCTCGGTCAACTAATTATGTGACTTCTGAAGTTCATTGGTTGGACCAAATCTTATTTAGGGGATTAATACATACTGTATGCGTTCACAGTTTTTTAATTTTTATCTGTTTTACATATACTATACTAGCTGTCCCCCATGGCACCACTTGCATAGTTGTGAAACAGGCCAAACTTTAAAAATCTATTTAAAAAAATGTAATACTTTGTATTGAGAAGAATTTATATTTATAGTGTGGCATGCGGCTGGGGGTGGAGCCCAGCTGGGACGCCCAGGAGGGCTTGTGCCTCCTCCAGACCACGAGGGGGTGACCGCCCTGGTTGTGTTGGGGGCCACGGGTAGTGGGCTTGGAAGCCCAACCCTGTAGGTGGTGCCCCGGTGCCTGAAGAACCCTGGACCTCAGCACTTAGGCCACACCCGGGAAGTGCTGGGGGAAAGAGGACTGGGGACACCTGGAGGGCTTCCGGGTGCGCAGCCGGCACTTCCGCCACACCGGGGGTGTGCCCGCAGGGGATTGCCGGGAAAGCAGCTGGAACCCATCCGGGCTGGTATTTAAGGGGCCGCCTCCCTTCATTCATCAGCAAGAGTCGGGTGGAAGTGGACGGAGCTAGGAGAGAGGAGTGGAGGCGGCCAGGAAAGGCACTAGAAACTGTGAGGCCTGGACTTTGGGGGACGTGCACTAAAAGAATTGTAAATATTTCCTTGTAAATAAATGTGTGTTGGGTGAACTAATGATGTCTGTCTTTCTGTGTCCGGGGCCAGTTCCACAATAGCTTTCGTAAGCTGTCAATATACAATATTTTTGGTTTTGCTATCAGGGTGAGAATGTAGCTGTGATCTCTTTGCCATAAACGTAAAAAGTTGGCAAGGTATCTCTGGCCAAGTGGATGGCAGGTGCCACTCCAACATCAAACACTGCCATTATATCTGATCATGTTCAGCTCTGATGGGAGAGCGTCCCCCGCGTGGGGAGAACAGCATGTGGCTGTGATATCTCTGCCTAGGAGCAGCTACCTTCTAAAACACATGTAGCTGTGATCGCTCTCTCAAAAACGCCATATGTTACTCTTTAACAATCTCTAAATGATAATGTCTGCTGATCTAACATGTATCGCTAGCTAAGTGGCTCCCTACTCCTGAGGTCCTGCCTCTCCCTCCCCTCGGCCTGCAGCCGGTCTCTTAGATTCGCATGAATAAGTTGGTGCTGCAACCAAACTATAATATTTAGCACTTTGAGAAAATTCACAAAATTAACATGCAAGTTCAAGCAAATTATAGAAAAAAATCTGATCTAAATTTGTTAAGTTGTTCTCTCATGAAAAGTGGACAGACAGACAGACGTTGAATTTTATATGTAGAGAGATAAGGTATTTCATTTTCATTTCACTTCAAAAATTTGGACTATACTGTGAAGCCTGAAAACCATGAGGACTGATTTAGACCATCTATGTTAGGTAGAATGCCCAGTGGGGCCTTGGAGCCCCTGCAGATTTTATTTTTTTCTCCAGTCTAACTGGAAAAGTTTTTTTTTTTTTGGAAAATGTGCTATACTAATAAATGTTGTTGTTGCTATTCCAAAATCGATTAAATAAAATCCAAATGAAAGTCCATTTTAATTTCATATTGTAATGTGACAAAACGGGACAAACACCCAGGGTGATGAATACTTTCGCAAGGCTCTGTGAATACAGAAGACATATTAGTTCTGTCTGTGCTTATTGAGTTCTTTCCTTCATTCATTTCCAGATGTGTGACATTTACTTTGTGTGTGTGTGTGTGTGTGTGTGTGTGTGTGTGTGTGGTGTTAATGCTCCTCCTGCAGAGTTTTGACTAACTCATGTTAGGGATCTGTGCGGTGTGACGATGTGGGTTCTGGCTCCACACTCCCTTTGATGTTTGGGAACCCTTGAACCCAACACCGTCGATAATGAAACCGAGAGAGCTAGTCAGTGAAGGCAAATAATTGAGCATCTGAACAAGGGGATGGTTAAAAGTGAAAACAGTGCTTTTATTAAAAATTTGTCCATCAAAACAAGTGTTCCATAAATAGTGCAGGGTCAAAGTTCTTCATTAAATAATCCATAAAAAGGTAAAACGTGGAGGTTAAAATATTAAGAAAAAACAATCGTTTAAAACCAGAGGTTAAAATCTTCTCATGGAAGCAGTCTTTAAAACAACAACAAATCCAGTGCATCGTTTATTAGCGTCTCACCCGCTTATCCCGTTTGGGCCAAGCAGCAGGCAAGACGCTCTCTGCAGCTGCCCTCCTCTACACTTTCGCGAGACTGGAGACCTCCTGATCCCTGGCTCCGGTATGGCACTCATCCCAGTCCCCGAGACTTGATGTCCACCAATGACCAGGACGCACACATTGGGGACTCCACCACCAAGCCTCCCGACTTCCGCTGCCTTTTCACGGCCTTCTGCGGTTCGTCGCTTTCACCTGGTCACTCCCGCTACATGGTCGCTCAGCGGGAGCAACATCAACTCAAACGCCTGGGTGTCGGCCTAACACCCAGCTTCCTCGCAGCTGCCCACGAACGCTCGATCGCGCGCTCACCACACGCACGCACCGCCTGCTTCCTCGCTCCCTGTAACCTCCGTCCTCATCTCCTTTTTTTTTTCACACCGATCGTTTCTTTTTCACCTCTCTCCATTTTTTTACACCTCCTTCAACCGACTTGCGCTTCTTTTTTATAACGTGAGGGGCCATCACAGCTGTAGCATTAGCCACGGGAGCAATCACGAATGTGGGCAGTTCCTCACCTGTGCATGCGGCTGTCAGACAAGTGAAAGAGGAAAATATACAAAACCTTGGCTTTGCCCCCTGCTCGTTTCGCTCGCCAACCCCCGGCCTGTGCTACGTGCCAGCCACTTCACGTCCCTGCGCCTGCGTATGTAGATTTCACTTTCACCAAATAACAAATCTTTTCGTTCTTGCGATTTTTCCCTGTTGGCAACACGAATTTGAATAAGTTTAAATTCAAACAATATATTCAATCTCTTTTCATTGTTACGTTATTTCACCGAGTAATAATTTCTGTTTGTTAGCGCTAATGCGATCTTTACTATCATTTTTTTGAGACTTTCGAAATTTTAGTACTTTCATTATCTCTAACCTGCTCTGCATGTGTATCACGCCAATGTTTTTGAATTCTTCACGACATTCTACTTCGTCTCCTACTCTTTGTCTTTTATTTCCGGCCCCAGGCCTGGTTAAATCTCTTGGCACAAAGTCTTGTCTCGTGGGACGCGAAAGTATCTCTCTGGAAAAAGTCACGACTTGTCCCAGGATTTTTTTTTATTATAATGGAGAGATATACACGTTGGTGTAACCATTGTCAATTTTAAAGTGAAACAGTACACTAATTCCTACTGGAAGTCACACATTAGCATTTCAAGATGGACGAGCTCACAGATTCGCAAATGCTTATCAATGGGAGATTTTGGAATTTCAAAACGTTGATCTGTTTGAGAGCATTAAACATCCTCAACAAATTTCTTTGAAGAGTAAGTGTGCCAAATTACAGCAAAATTGGACCTCTGGGGGGAGTTCTTCCATGCAGACAGACAAACGGAAAGACACGGCTCTCACGATAGGTGCTTTGTGCATTATCTGCGAACTCGCCTAAAAGTGCTTCAACTTAACTTAACTGAGTTCCCAAATGCACCTGCATGTTATGCCATGCATATCATTTCTTGCCTGTTTACTTCTCTAATAGCCAAGCGTGTTTGTTTTTTGTTGGTACTTCTGGAATTTTCTTCACTTTTTTGGTGGATGGTAGCCAAGAAGGCAGTTATTTTTTATGTGTGACGTGTCACATTTATTTAAAAAAATTAAGGAAATGTTTGGTTGCTCCAGTTTTAAGTAAATCCATCATACTGTAGATAGTCCGGCCTTAAGTATACTAGACAAAATGATCTTGCAATGCATACATTTTAAAGTTAAATTAGAATATTAACCCTTTTGGCTCTGGACTTTCTGTTTTTATGGGAAAAATTATTTTGTGAGATATTCTACCTTTGGGGAGTCAAGTGTGGCGGACGGCTGGGGATCCTGCCCAGCATAAAACGCCTGGAAGGACCGGGAGGGGGACAATACCTTTCCTGGGCCGCGAGAGTGCAGCCGCCCTGGTCTGCATGGGGGCCAGGGAACAGAGCATAGAAACTCAACCCTGTTGGTACCCGTGGCCACTGCCAGGGGGTGCTCGGAGGATCATGGAGCCTTGGAATACAACACTTCCACCACACTCAGAAGTGCTGCCAGAGAGGATCCCAGGCATGCCCGGAGTGTTTCCAGGTGCTCATGCAGCACTTCCGCCACACCAGGTAGTGCCACCGGAAGGTAACTACGGACCACCTGGAGCACATCCGGGGCATGATAAAAAGGGCCGCCTCACACCATTGGACAAGTCGGAGTCCGGTGGAAGAGGACGGAGCCTGCAGGAGAGGAGTGGAGGTGGTGAATAAAAGAAAGACGTAAAAGATAAGAACTGAGTTTATTGTGCTGGTTTGTGTAATTGGGTGTGCAGGAAACGAAAATAAAATGTGTGTGTTGTGGACATCTGGGGTCGTGTCTGTCTGTGTCCGGGGCATCTTTCGCACTAGGAAGCTCAGAAATGAAAAAACAACAAACAAAAAAAAAAAAAAGATCACGTATTATTTTACAATAGCTGCCAAATACTTCCAATACTGCTTGTTTCACTTCGGTCTCTCCAGTCTAGACTAAAATTAGCACGCCCGATTCCAACGGCTGCAAACGTACCCGTGCTTTACAAAAACAGCTGCATATATACTGTATGTACTAGTAATAGGGTGTCAGGGCTGAAAGGGTTAACCTGAATAAGAACTAAAAACCAAAAGCCGAACCTTACGAATTCATCCTTGGGAGTTGAACTCTCTTGACATGCGTAGCCTGTTTATTAGATTTGATGTACTCAATGTTAAGCAATGCCATCTTGGAATTATAAAGTAATGTCAATTTATTTAGATAGCACATTTAAAACAACATGGGAATGCTGTGACCAAAGTGCCTTACAATAAAAGAAGGAAAAACATACAATTAACATAAAAAAAAAACATAAATAGAAATAAAATAAATAGAAGTAATGTTACATAATCACAATGAGGAAACCTCAATATTACTGAAGGTCACAGAATGCAAGTGAGTCTTTAGTCTCGTTTTGAATTGCAGACGACTCCTTTATGTGACGAGGTAAAGAGTTCCACAGGCGAGGAGCAGCAGCTGTCCCCTTTAGTTTGACACTCGGTACGAGGGACAACAAGAGACAACTGGCCAGAAGATCTAAGCACTCTAGATGGCTGGAGTAAAGCACACAGTTCAGATAAATCGGCAGGAGCGAGTCCATGTAAAGATTTAAAAACTAGCAACACGATTTTAAAATCAATTTGAAAACTGCCAGGCAGCAGCCAGTGTAAAGAAGCTCATATTGGAGAAACAGAGTCAGACTTTCTTGCCCCAACCAGGAAGCGAGCGGCAGCATTCTGGACCAACTGTAACCTGCGTATCAGAGATTTGCTAATCCCAGAATACAGCGAGTTGCAGTAATCAAGGCGAATTACTTCATAACGAGTGCACAAAACTTTTCTTCAATTTTAATAAGTACTTTTAACATAGTTACCTGTCTTGTATGGATTGCAGAATTTAGTAGCATAAGCACCATTACGCATATTCACATTTTATTTTGTTGATTACACTTTTTGTGTCAACTTAGAGTACACAACCATGTTGTACTGAAAAAGATCCGTTTGCAATGTAGGGTTATCAAGAAAGCAAAAAACTGCAAGAGTAAATCAGGAAGCAAAGGGAACATGAAAATTATGGAGAATCTGCAATGGATAGAATCTGTGATGTAATGCAACACATTTGTGGTGGCTTATGGGTAGTTTAAACACGCATAGCACAGCGCTCTGCTGGTAGTTTAGTTCAGTAGTTAGGTAGTTTGTGGCTGCAGGTTTTTGTTCCAACCAGCTTCTGTTTTTAATTGAACTCCTGGGATAATTAAGTGAACGGATGTTCTGTGTTTTGAGAACAATATAAGTTTCATAAAAAAAAAAAATATGAAAATGTACCAAGCAGTTATATAGAAATAATGTATTTTCTTTTCTTTTTTACAGTATTTTCATCTTGACTTTTCATTCTGCTTTTCAAGGTGTCCTAATTGTTTAATGAATCCATTATTTATTAATTAGTGGATCTGACGCTAAAGTACTTGCAGCCTTTGATTATTCAGTGTTGTTTGCTTGGGTGTCTGATCTTCTCATTTTAAATTGTCATTATTAAGATACAACAATGGGGGAAAAACTGCACAGAGAAAGGGCAAAGTATAATGAAATCAACTAAAGAGAGTTGAGCAGTCCAATCTCTAGCAAAAGCAGAAATATTTCTAAACTAGCAAAATACCAGCAGCGAAGTACTGCCTTAAAATTTTTATTAAGAAGAAAAGTAAACCTTTTTAAACTGAGGGAAAATATACCAATAATTATTTGTTAAGGATCTCTTTGTGTGCCACGTTGTGAGTTCGGCCCTCCGGCTGTAATATGACCAAGCTGTGCGCTGAGCTTACTCTTGAGCATGTAACGTACAGTTGGCCATGTGAACAGTAATCTTGTCTCAAATCTCACAGCTTGGATTGCTGCTGTCATAATCGGTTTGAGTTTCATGGTTTGTTTCAATTACGACAGTATTTGTAGGACTTGTTGTGTTGAAGTGACATTCGGCATCTGTCAAGCGTTGTAAGCATACAACCGGTTTCATCGATAACTTCACATCCAGCTTTTGAGAGTTTAAACATTCATAAACATCAAAGTGTCCACTACTGAAATCGTCACCTGTGAATCTAAGATGTTTAAGAGGCATTGGCGGTTGTCGAAAGGTGTAAAATATTTGGCCATTTCGGTACACTTGAAAACAATTCAGCGGCAGCCATCAACTCACATGCAGATCCATAGGTGAAGGGCTTAAGCATTTCACTCTTCTAGTACTCCTGTGTAGTCTAATTATCTCCTGTACCGTCATCAGTCCACACCTTGAACCTGTCCAGTCATTCAATACATAAGACACAATGTTCCTCCGGATATCAAGAGTGAGCCTGATATGGCCGTGCAATATGTAACACAGAGAATGGAAAAGGCAGGCGGCATCTCCGGGCATGGAGACCACTTGGTAAGTGACAGTCCTTTGATCGATGGTGATCACCTCGATTGACATGTTAATGGGGGTACGATTAGAATGGTAAAGGAAATGAGTACCTGAACAATGTAAAGTAAGTCTAAAATACCTACACAATAACTATAATCGTAATAAATGAACAATAAAACAGCGGAGAAGCCGTGGATTAAATAAAAAGGCTGTAGTTATCAGCAGGGAGACGTGAATCCCGTGGTGAAGCAAGGAAGGGAATGTAGAGACCGGAGCGATGGACAGCCTTATATAGGCAGGCAGCCAACAACATGGGAGGTGTGGGGATGGGGGACCCAACGCCGCCTCACACGGTGACCGAGCTGCAGGCTATGGACGTATATATGTACGTAAGTAGGATTCAGTTAGCGTTGGGAACCTGCGTACCAAATTTCTTGAAGATGGGCCCATAAGTAACAAAGACTGTTGAAAAGTTCAATATGGCGGCCGACAGTAGTGTGATACCACCAAAATAAGTACATACATCAGTTTCAGTTAGCGCAGGGAAGCCGCCTACCAAATTTCATGAAGATGGGGCCATAAATAAGAAAGTTCAACATGGCGGACGTTGCCGACCGTTATGACCGTTACGCATAGAATTTCAAAATGAATCCTGCTTAACTTTTGTAAGTAATTTGTAAGGAATGAGCCTGCCAAATTTCAGCCTTCTACCTACACGGGAAGTTGGAGAATTAGTGACGAGTGAGTGATGAGTGAGTGAGTGAGTGAGTGAGTCAGTGAGGGCTTTGCCTTTTATTAGTATAGATTTCTTATAAATGTAAAAATCATGATGCTATGCTTTTCTGAGTGTAGAATAAAAGAAAAAAAAAATACCAGCTAATTAAATGAGATCGGCGTTATCAGGTGCTGTCACTGATTAGGAATGTGGTTGGAAAAAAAAACCTGGAGCCACAGGGGGTCCCCAGGACCGAATTTGGGAAACACTGCTCTAGTTGAACCCAAGGTCCCATGAACATGGATTGGTTGAACCCCTGTTGAACAATGAGCCATAGTGAGATTTCTTTGGGCAGTGGACGTGAACCCTGCTGAAATTAACAAAGGATGTTGGCTTAGTCCTCAAGTGAAAACAGCAGGACTCCATAAAAAGTTTATGAATAGGCAGAACGGTCAAGTGTAACCGATGAAGCTCAATCTGGTCGACACTCAACATCACGCACACAAGCCCACATGGCAAATGCCTTCATTGGAGATGACCAACGGATTACGTTGTCCACTGCTGCTGCACATTTGGATATCAGCTGTGGAACTGCACAGGCCATAGTTCATGAAGACTTGGGGTACCGTAAAGTTTGCGCAAGATGAGAAACCAAGCAGCTTATTAACTCTTTCAGGGCTGATCTTGACTTTTGTCAAAAGGAGGAGTTGACGATGGTAACCAACTGTAAACTGTGACAACTGTTACGTTTTAGTTGGACTCTCATTGCTAGAAGGAAAGTTAGATTCATTGATTTGACAAAGATCCCATGCGCTCCCGTGAGTAGCAAGGCACACACAACGGCAAAAATGGCACTGACATCTTTGGAGAGAGATCAAAACGAATACAAAAAGCAAAATACTCCATGGACGACGTCTTGCCTTTTATCTCTGAACTGGACTATGACTTATCACAGATTTTGATATGTGATTGAAAAAGAATGTGAGGTTCCAGCTTTAGCTGATCGGTCCTCAGCTAGTCATGATACTGACAATGCTCGCCACTTAAAAATCAGATTGTAATGCATTGCGACCTTGACTGCCGCTGCTGCTGTCCCTGCCACACAAAGACAGTCTGGCAGCAAGCCTGCCGCTCATTCTTGGCAAACTGGCAGTCACATATGCAGTATGCAGCAACAGACGTTTTATGTTGATTTCTGTGTGAAACCATCGTTTTTTTTGGAGAAAATATTCAGCCCTCAAAGAGTTAATCTGCACAAGCGAACATCCTTGAAATGAATTTCAACTAGTTTCACTCCCTCACCAACGATAATGCACTAATGTAACAGATGAAAAAGGAACTGCAGGAAGCAACCATGAGTCTGAAAGAGGAGGCTGAGAAGATCAGGCTGCAGATCAGCACAGAAAAGACCAAGATCCACGCGGATTAATCAGAAAACGATGATTAAAATCACAGTGGGAAGACAGAAGAAGTTGAACAGTTCACGTATTTGGGTAGTGTGATAGAAACCAATGGAGGCATAGAAGCAAATATCTGCTGTAGAATCAGCAAGGTGTCTACCTTCCGTCAAAGATTGTGTTTGATCTGGTCATCCATCGACACAAGGCTGAAGATCACACTGCTCAACAGCATCGTCATCCTGACAACCACAGTATGACTGGGGATCACCCACAGGCTCAATGTATTCCAGCAGAGAATCCAAGAAGAATTCTGGGTGTCACCTACCATGACCAAGATCGATATTCTTGAAACAGCTGACGCCTGCAGTCTGGGAGAGACCATCAAGCAGCACAACATATGATTTGTGAGGCATGTCCAATGAACGCCAGACAGCTGTCACCCTTGGTTGGGGGCGGGGGGGGTGAAAAGCTGACTAGCTCCCAACAACCTGGCAGAAAACATTCCAAGAAGATCTGAAGACCATCAGTGTGTCATGGGGAAACATAGAAACCACAGCTGTTGACCGAAATCAGTGGAGTTGGTCATCACTTGTTGCCTGATGCACTACTAAACTACTCACTCCCTCTGGCCAAAGAAATCTCACTACAGCAAGTTGTTCAACAATGCAAAGTGCCCATGTTCATTTAACCTTGGCTTCAGTTAGACTAACCACAACATGCCGTGTGGGTTCAAATTACCCTTCAGCCATGGCGGATGTATTGTATTGTGGGCGCCCAGTGAGGGCTGGGTGGTCTCATGGCCTCAGAAGCCCTTCAGATATTGTTTTTTTTCTCTCCAGACCTCTGGAGTTTTTTTTTTGTTTTGTTTTTTTCTGCACTCACTGGCCATCGGACCTTACTTTATTCTTTTTTAATTAGTATTGCCTAATTTTACTTTTATATTTTTTTCTTTCTCAGTCTTGTACAGCACTTTGAGCTATATCATTTGTATGAAAACATCCTCTAGAAATAAATGTTGTTGTCATTGTGTTAAGCTTCTATTTGTAGAGTTTACCGCGTAATTTTCAAATTGTCTTTATAATTTGTTTTACTCTAGTAAATACAATGCACTTGTATTGTTATTATTTATTATTAATAAAATACTGTATCCCCGTCCTTTGACAGGGGCTATTGCAATTCACTTCACCTGTCAGTGGCTTAATGTTGTGGCTGATCGCTGCATAACGGACATCTATACTAATAAAAGGCAAAGCCCTCACTGACTGACTCACTGACTGACTGACTCACTGACTCGCTCATCACTAATTCTCCAACTTCCCGTGTAGGTAGAAGGCTGACATTTGGCAGGCTTATTCCTTACAGCTTACTTACAAAAGTTAGGCAGGTTTCATTTTGAAATTCTACGCGTAACGGTCATAACTGGAACCTACTTATGTGCATATATAGCGCCATAGCCTGCAGGTCGGTCGCCGTGTGAGGTCGGAGCTGCGTCCCTCATCGTCACTTCTCCCACGTAATCACGTGAACTGACTGTGAACGCAGTACGTAGAGAACAAGGAAGACCTCCAAAGAGCGCTGAAGAAAAAACGCATTACACAATTGAGAATGCAGCAAAAGAATATCAAGCGAGTGACGCATACAAGCATATTCACAAGTGCAGCTACTGCGGAAACAAAGCACACGGTGTAAACCTTAAGTTTAAATTAAGTTCATAGACAGGCTGCTGCTGGCGTTTGTCATGCATACGACGAATATGATATTCACGAGATACAAGTTTAATGAGAAGACACGAGGTATAAACGAGACTTTGGATCACTTTGTAGCGGAGTTAAAATTGCGGGTGAAGGACTGTGCTTATGCAAACGAAGATGAGATGGTCAGGGATAGACTAGTGTTTGGCACAAACTCAGCGAAAGTGCGACAGAAACTTTTAAGTGCTGGGTCTGAGCTAACATTAAATAAAGCCGTGGACATCGTGAGATCGCACGAGAGAGCACAAGCACAGTTGAGAACCTTTGATGCATGTACTCCGAGCGGCTCACGTGAACTGACTGTGAACGCAGTACATAGAGAACAAGGAAGACCTCCAAAGAGCGCTGAAGAAAAAACGCATTACACAATCGAGAAGGCAGCAAAAGAATATCAAGCGAGTGACGCATTCAAGCATATTCAACAGTGCAGCTACTGCGGAAACAAAGCATGGTGTAAACCTTAAGTTTAAATTAAGTTTATAGACACGCTCCTGCTGCCGTTTTTCATGCCTAAGACGAATACGATATTCACGAGATACACATTTAATGAGAAGACACGAGGTATAAACGAGACTTTGGATCACTTTGTAACGGAGTTAAAATTGCTGTAGCGAGAAACTTTTAAGTGCCGGGTCTTAGCTAACATTAAATAAAGCCGTGGACATCGCAAGATCACACAAGAGAGCGGCTCATGTGAACTGACTGTGAACACAGTACGAGTGATGAATCAAACCTGTTCAAAAAACGCATTACACAATTGAGAAGGTAGCAAAAGAATATGAAGCGAGTGACACATACAAGCACATTCATGAGTGCAGCTACTTCGGAAACAAAGCACGGTGTCAACCTAAAGTTTAAATTAAGTTCATAGACATGCTGCCGCTGGCGTTTGTCATGCCCACGACGAATACGGGATACAAGTTTAATGAGAGGATGCAGGGTATAAATGAGAGTTTTGATCACTTTGTAACTAAGTTAAAATTGCTGGTGAATGACTGTGCTTATGCAAATTCCGTGGGGGGATTGACAGTTAAGGCGGGTGGGGGGAGTCATGTCATCATCTCCCCTCCCATTCACCTCATTTCATTCACTTGATTTCACTCCAAGCTGAGCTCCGCACCTGACGCGGTCTTGCTGTTCTTTTTCCTTAGTGTTTAGTCCTCTCTCCTTTTACTGATTTATATAAAGGAGAGTTGAGATCGTCAGGGATAGAATAGTGTTTGGCACAAACTCAGCAAAAGTGCAAGAGAGACTTGTAAATGCCGGTCTGAGCTAACATTAAATAACGCCGTGGACATCACAATCCGAGAGACTGTGTTTGTGGAGGGATTGACAGTTAAGGCGGGTGGGGGAGTCATGTCATCATCTCCCCTCCCATTCACCTCATTTCATTCACTTCATTGAGCTCCGCAGCTAACGCGGTCTTGCGGAAGCAACTTTGTGACGCTACCACCAAATACTTACAAAAAAATCCACAAGTTATTACACACGCTGTCTCTAGAGTTTCTCTACACTCTGAATCCTCCAGGCACTACTGAGCATAATCTAATTTTGAGGGTCGGGACACCAATAATGTTACTGAAAACCTTACTGCCAGGAGACTTTGTAACGGCACGAGACTTCAGGCCACGTGTCTGCAAAACAGCCTAATTTGAGGCAACTATTTTTACTGGCAGTTGCTCAGGGGAGAGAGTTTGTATTCCTTGCATCCCCATTATACCCTCTGATCTCCAATTTCAATTCAAATGCCTCCAATTTCCAGTAAGGCTCTGCTTCGTGATGACAATTAATAAGTCTCAGGGACAGACCCTACAAAAGGTTGCCATTGATTTGAGACAGGATTGCTTTTCACATGGCCAACTGTACGTTACATGCTCAAGAGTAAGCTCGGCGCACAGCTTGGTCATATTACAACCGGAGGGCTGAACTGACAACGTGGTATACAAAGAGATCCTTAACAAATAATTATTGGTATATTGTCCCACAGTTTAAAAAGGTTTACTTTTCTTCTTAATAAAAATTTAAAAGCAGTACTTCACGGGGATTTTGCTATATATATGTAGATATGTGTGTATATATATATATATATATATATATATATATATATATATAGTGTGGGTATGGAAAGTATTCAGACCCCCTTCAATTCTTCACTCTTTGTTATATTGCAGCCATTTGCTAAAATCATTTAAATTATTTTTTTCCTCATTAATGTACACACAGCACCCCATATTGACAGACAAAAAGAATTTTTGAAATTGTTGCAGATTTATTAAAAAAGAAAAACTGAAATATCACCTGGTCTTAAGTATTCAGACCCTTTGCTCAGTATTTAGTAGAAGCCCCCTTTTGAGCTCATACAGCCAGGAGTCTTCTTGGAAAAGATGCAACAAGTTTTTCACACCTGGATTTGGGGATCCTCTGCCATTCCTCCTTGCAGATCCTCTCCAGTTCTGTCAGGTTGGATGGTAAACGTTGGTGGACAGCCATTTTTAGGTCTCTCCAGAGATGCTCCATTGGGTTTAAGTCAGGGCTCTGGCTGGGCCATTCAAGAACAGTCACAGAGTTGTTGTGAAGCCACTCCTTCGTTATTTTAGCTGTGTGCTTAGGGTCATTGTCTTGTTGGAAGGTAAACCTTCGGCCCAGTCTGAGGTCCTTAGCACTCTGGAAAAGGTTTTTGTCCAGGATATCCCTGCACTTGGCCGCATTCATCTTTCCCTCGATTGCAACCAGTCGTCCTGTCCCTGCAGCTGAAAACACCCCACAGCATGATGCTGCCACCGCCATGCTTCACTGTGGGGACTGTATTGGACAAGTGATGAGCAGTGATGGTTGTCTCCACATATACCGCTTAGAATTAAGGCCAAAAAGTTCTATCTTGGTCTCATCAGACCAGAGAATCTTATTTCTCACCATCTCAGAGTCCTTCAGGTGTCTCTTAGCAAACTCCATGCGGGCTGTCATGTGTCTTGCACTGAGGAGAGGCTTCCGACAGGCCACTCTGCCATAAAGCCCTGACTGGTGGAGGGCTGCAGTGATGGTTGACTTTCTACAACTTTCTCCCATCTCCTGACTGCATCTCTGGAGCTCAGCCAAAGTGATCTTTGGGTTCTTCTTTACCTCTCTCACCAAGGCTCTTCTCCCCCGGTAGCTCAGCTTGGCCGGATGGCTAGCTCTAGGAAGGGTTCTGGTCGTCCCAAACGTCTTCCATGTAAGGATTATGGAGGCCACTGTGCTCTTGGGAACCTTAAGTGCAGCAGAATTTTTTTTGTAACCTTGGCCAGATCTGTGCCTTGCCACAATTCTCATGATTCTCATTTGCTCTGACGTGCATTGTGAGCTGTAAGGCCTTATATAGACAGGTGTGTGGCTTTCCTAATCAAGTCCAATCAGTAGAATCAAACACAGCTGGACTTAAATGAATGAGATCTCAAGGATGATCAGAAGAAATGGAAAGCACCGGAGTGAAATATATGAGTGTCACAGCAAAGGGTCTGAATACTTAGGACCAGGTGATATTTCAGTTTTTCTTTTTTAATAAATCTGCAACAATTTCAAAAATTATTTTTATTGTCTGCCAATATGGGGTGCTGTGTGTACATTAATGAGGAAAAAAAATAATTTAATTGATTTTAGCAAATGGCTGTAATATAACAAAGAGTGAAAAATTGAAGGGGGTCGGAATACTTTCCATACCCACTGTATTTGTATGTGTATATATGTGTTGATATGTGTATATATATGTAGATGTGTATATGTATGTACATGTAGATATGTTTTTGTGTGTGTATGTGTATATATATATATATATATACCTGTATATGACAGCAACACTCATAACAGTGACAAAACAATTACATTGACAATCATGTTAAGTTATTTTTAAAATGTTTCCTTTTCTTTTTCATAACTTCTTTAACACACTACTTCTCCGGCGGGTATTTTGCTAGTTTTGAATGTGCACCTTTAAGAGCTCCAGTACAAACTGTTCCAGACTGAGTACTGGGGAGTGAAAAAGACTAAATGTCGAGATTAAAGTCGACATTTACACTTTATTCTATTGTTTATTTTGTCAGTAGAATGTCGCAAACTAAACTTCATCTTTAAATGAATGTTCAATTTACTAGATTTTCTCAAACCCCTTCATTAATTAATGTAGCACATTAAATGCTTTATATTAAGTGTTCCCCGACCCAGTTGTTAATCTCTATGCGCTTCTTCAACTGACTTCCTCTTGCACTGAGAGGCGCAGACAGCGATCGCCGCACATTGACTTCATGATGTTCCTGCTCCAAGAACATTCAGAATACTAAGAGAAATACTTCATATCTTCTAAACGATGAAATGCAATAAAGCATGTATTAAACATGGGTGGCGGGGGGCACGGTGGCGTGGCTATAGAGCTGCTCCCTTGCATTAAGGGGTCCCCAGTTATATGTTCAGTGCAGTACAAAGTCCCAAAAACTGGATATATGAATGGGTATCGCACAGGTTTAACTTAAATATTGTGTAAATATTGGGCTTGGTGGGTCGGAGACACGAACGCAGGATTAAATGGATGTTCTTCTTATTGCATGCGTGCTGTCTCTATCTGACGTACTAAACCTCCAGTTTCTATCCTTGCTTTTTCTTTCTGCACATAACCAATCACCACAAGATAAACGTCTTTGTGAAATTAAAACAAGTTATAAACTTAGACCTCGGAGTTTTCAGAACTTTAAATTATTAAAGCATGTGGGGGCACGGTGCTTGCTGGGATGGAGTTTTCAGAAATTAAAAAAAAAAATCTTCATTATACATGCTTAATTATGCCATCCATTCAGGGTTGCGCCCATCCCAGCAAGCATCCTGTACGAGGCAGGAGTCAATCCTGAATGAGACGCCAACACATCGCAGGGTGAATACGTGCAACATATAAAGTAGCAGGGTCAATAATACATAACAAAACCCCACATCCTACATGTCTTTGAAAGGAAATTGAAACACGCCGAGTAGACCCACCAGAAAAACATGCAAACTCAAGGCAGGGAACACCCGGGAACCCCCTTGCTGCTGCGAAGCAGCAGTGCTACCACCACGCCACCGTGCCCCCATATGCTTTAATACATTCTAAGTTCTGTACATTTTAAGTTTTGAAAACTCTGGGGTCTAGGTTTATAACTTGTTTTAATTTCACAAAGACGTTTATCGTGTGGTGATTGGTTATGTGCAGAAAGAAAAAACAAGGATTGGAACTGGAAGTTTAGTACGTCAGATAGAGACAGCGCGCATGTAATAAAGAAAGCCCGCTCAGAAGAACATCCATTGAATTCTGCGTTCGTGTCTCCGACCACCACATCACGAACCCAACATTTACACGATATTCCAGTTAAACCTGTGCGATACCCATTTATATATCCAGTTTTTGGAGCCTCGTCACACTTGCCATAAAGTTCACTACACTGAACATACAACTGGGGACCCCTTAATGCAAGGGAGCAGCTCTATAGCCACGCCACCGTGCCCCCCGCCACCCATGTTTAATACATGCTTTATTGCATTTCATCGTGAAGAAGATATCAAGTATTTCTCTTAGTATTCTGAATGTTCTTGGAGCAGGAACATCATGAAGTCAATGTGGGGCGATCGCTGTCTGCGCCTCTCAGTGCAAGAGGAAGTCAGTTGAAGAAGCGCATAGAGATTAACAACTGGGTCGGGGAACACTTAATATAAAGCATTTAATGTGCTACATTAATTAATGAAGGGGTTTGAGAAAATCTAGTAAATTGAACATTCATTTAAAGATGAAGTTTAGTTTGCGACATTCTACTGACAAAATAAACAATAGAATAAAGTGTAAATGGCGAGAATAAAGTGGAAATGTCGAGAATAAAGTCAACATGTCGACTTTAATCTCGATGTAAATGTCAAGAATAAAGTCAGCATGTCGACTTTAATCTCGACATTTAGACTTTTTTTTTCTTCGCTGTGTCCGTATTTTTTTTTTCACCGTGACCCTAATACGCTTCCGTAGTTGCTAGATGATTTTGCATTAAAGTTATGTTTGCTTTAAAACTGGGGTGGATTTTTTTAATATACATTACAGTTTGGACGCAGGAGTCACGTCTTTCACAAGGGCCAGAACTAATTACATTTTAACGCACGGGAGAACCAGTGCTTTCTTTTTGTCAAGCAGCTCAATTAATTCAGCTGCTACGTTTTTTTTTCCCCAACAGCGATTGTCTGCAATTGAAAAACCTCAAAAACTGCGTCGCTGCAATGACAGTTTCACAGGCTTTTGAAAAATGTGAACTTACGAACACCTGACGCAGAATCGAGGCCATGCCAAATCACAGTCAACTGGTGTCCAGGAAAACTAGATTTTATTGTTTTGTTATATAAAACACATGCATTAACGATTTATATATATGTGTCTAAACAATTAATTAAAGAATCTGTTGGAGGGACAAACGTGTCTGGATGAGTAGTACCCACCCTGACTAACCTGTTGCCGCATATCATACCGTCTTAAAATCAACAGAGCGCAACTGCAACCCGTATTGTACTTCTCTCAAAAAAAGTAGAAGATGCGGAAATGACGTCACCGGATGTGAGGCCAGAGGGCGGGCTGGCTCGCGTCGCTCTCTCTCTCTATTTTATTTATTCCTCTCAGCGATGGCGGCGGAGTTTGAGTCTTCTTCTACCTGCAACGGAAAATGGTTTTTTACACGGGAACAGATCGAAAATAGTCCGTCTCGCCGAGCAGGGCTTGACCCCGACAAGGAGCTCTCGTACCGACAGCAAGCCGCCAACCTTCTGCAGGATATGGGACAGAGGCTCAATGTGTATCTTTTGTTTTTTTCTCTTGTTGTTGGACTAGCGGCCACGGGAAGCCGGCCGGGTGGCATGGAGATATTCTAAAAATCGGGCGCGGGAGTTGCGTAGGACGACGTGATCCACATTGCGCAGCCTCACTGTACTTTTATTTCCGAGTGCTTCTGTTCTTTCGAGTCTTTTAAACGAAATGCGTATTTTTTTAACCCGGGTGTCTTAAAAATGCTAGCTCCAGGACCTGTAGGCCGCAACCTGGGCCTAGCGCAGCAAGGCAAACCGATCTTCCCCGACGCTTAGTCGGCTAGCCTGGCAGGGACGCGGGTGTCGACGTCTTTATCGGGCACTTATAGGAGTTGAGTCCAACACGTGGTGTGCACGAGGTTGTTAGTTTTAACGTGTCTTTGTTGTTTTTTCGGGGTGGACGGTGGCTAACCTGCTGTAACCCCATCGATCCCGAAACGGAAGTTTGGGGTGGGGGATGGGTCAAATGAATACAGTAGCTCCCTTGGTTAGAATTTAAGGGTTTCCAGTTTTTTAGGATCTCAGACTAGCAGTCGAGTCTTAATAGATGTGCTTGTTGAGGTGGTGAGGTCGTCTGGCCGCCTTTGGCTATTCGTACAATCAGAAGCACCCTGTAACCTTCTAAAGCGACTGAGTGTTCTCCATGAATTTACTTCAGTTCAGAATTGTCCCTTTGTTTCTTATAACATGATAACCGTGAATAATACTCAACTGATCAGAGTCACTTTTATTCGCCAGTATTTAATATACAGGAATTTAACTTGGTAGGTTTGGAATTGTATATAACAGAACACAGCATCACATACAAATAGGTTGAATAACATTCATTATAAACAGTTACAGAATAGTGCAATTACAGTATGTATGCACACAAACGCTCACTTGCACCTTTGTACGGTATCTGAGTTGAAAGACCAAAACTGAAAAGGGCAGGCTAAATTACTGGTTTGTGAGGGCTGTAGCTCAGGCAAAGAAACTGTTTAGGTGTCTAGTTTTAATGTACACAATGCATCTACCAGAGAGGAATTTTTGGAGCAAGTGATGAATGGTGAGATGAGTCGATGGGTGAACCTTCTGAAATGGTGTATGGCACGAGATGCACCCAGGTGTGCAACAGATAGAAGAGCACAGCTAATTGATTTTTTATAACGTCCTAATAAGTGTAGCAATAAATACAATTTTGGATTTTTCTCCATTTTTTTTCCTCCATAGTTGCCATGTTTTAAATGTGGCAAGAAGTGACACAGATTTTTGGTACACAGAATCGTGCAGTTGGAACAGTTAAAATATTAACTATTTATAGTAGTAGTTGAAGACCGGTCCTCCCTTGCCTTGTGTACCCAGAGTATTCCTCCGGTACCTTTTTTTGGTATCGTGTGTGTCTTGCCCATTGCTTCCTTGCTTGTTCCCATTCCCGTAAAGCCAGATTCTCGGACACTGTCATTTCCAAGTGTGCTGCTTGCCTCCTTTTGACTACCAATAATAGATGGGACCTCTTTAACCACTGTGAAAACATCATTCATATTCTTTCTGTTGCTCCCTGTCTTTGGAGAAGACTCTCTTTGTTAGTCATCTGCCTTTCATCGGGATCCTTATGTGTTTTAACAAGCAGATTCTCAGACTCCTTTCCCGTTGTGTTGCTTGTTTCCTTTCTGCTTAGAGTACCACCAGTGGTAGACCGGATCCCTTTACTTGCTGTGAATGCATCATTCTTACAAATACCCCTTCCCTTCTTTAGAGGAGACTCTCAGTGTTAGTCTGGTAACTTTCCTCGAGAGCCTTGTGTGTGCCCAGCGCTTCCTCACCCTATCACATTCTTGTTAACCCATATTTTTAGATGGTGTCGCCTTATTCACCTCTTGTCATGTTATTGGACTACCACCATTAGTAAACAGACTCCCATTGCTTGCTGTAAAAAAAAAAAATCATTTGTATTGTTGCACATACTTAAAGGCATCTCCCAGCATTCATCCTATGGCTTTCCTCCATGTCCTTGTGTGTCTAAACCTCTGTTGCCTGATGATTCCTCATGTCTGTAGGATTTGACCTGGAAGCCAAAGTAAAACTGGTCAAGTAGGCCAAAGCAAAACTGACCAGTCTGGTTGTTCAAAGGGTCCACACACAGTACTGTTGTATTTGTTATATAGTAGATCAGCTGTAAAAAGTAATTTAGAGAAAATTTGATTTGTTCTTTCTAGCTGTAGATATGGTTGGCAAACCTAACAACATTAGAATTGTAAAACCCAAGCAGACAGTAGTCATATCATCAGGTTTTATTTTGTTCCTGTCTTGATACAGTAGTTTGTACCAGATTCCCAAAGTCTTTTGTGGGAGGAGAGTGCTGCTTGATTCCAAATGTGACTGCACTTTGTCTTAAGGTACACCAGAGCAAGTTTTTAAATTTAGTTTTAACCGTGTTAGCTGTTTCTACCTTTTTGAGAATTTTAGAGCTCGATAACAGCTCCCCTTTTACCCATAGTGTGGCATAATGATTAAGGCTTTGCTTGTTAAACCATGAGGTTTTGGGTTCACATGCTGCTGGTGCTGTTTGACCATGAGCAAGTCACTTCACCTGCGAATGCTCCGGTTTGGGGGAAAGACCAAAAGACTTGTAGCCAATTTTATCGCAAATGTTGTAAATCTACGTGGGTAAAGATGTAATAACTAATTTTTGGTTGGAGTATGGTGTACCATTCCATTTGGGGTGCATTTCATACCACTCTTGCATTGTATAGGCAGGCAGTGGGACATGTTGGTTAAGGCTTACTTTAACTTAAATCCTGAGGTTGTTGGTTCAAGTCCTGACTCCTGCCACTGTGGTAAAATTAAAAGTCTGAAATTGCTGTTGACCCTTCAGAATCTTAGCAGCACGAGGTAACTGAAGCTTAATTATAGATTAGTATGTTGTAATGAGCATGGTGACAGAAGAAACAGGCACACGTAGAGCGATGCAGCTACTCGGCTTCATGTTTTTGAAAAGTCCTGTCTGCTGTGATATCTTTCTGTCATTGTGACTATTGCATCAGCATATTGTATAACGCCAACAAATACAGTGTAGATCAACATTGTGGTCTGTGTAAAGACTGTGTTAAGGCACTGCAGCTATATAATGGCATCACATGTTTGCATATACAGTTAGATAGTAGTCAATTATTCTTTTAGATGTGCAGTCAGAAGATGGATGTTGGGAAGCCTCCTTTGTGGATGTGCTTGTGATAGACAGATTTGTTGGTTTGGTTGTTTTGAGTACTGAAATCTGCATCTCCCGGCATATTTTGCAATATATGTTTTCGTGAGCATAACTTCCAGTTTTTTCAGACTTACATAGACTCCCGCACTATTGCTGTAACTCAGCAGAGGTTTCCATTTTTATGATTTTCGAGGGTTTAAGGATTTTTGAATTTCACATTAGGGATTCTCAGTCTGTAATAAAATAGATCAGTGGCTGTACGTAACAACCTCTAGCCAAATGGTGTCTTGTCTCATTTCCAAAGCGTTGCAGCAGGCTGCAGATTTTTCTTGTAGCCAGTTGTTGTTAATGGTGCATACTTTTTGTTTAATGTTAGCTCTCTTTCTACTTAAAGACAGTTAAGTGCTCATCAGTTCTGATTCTCTGTCTTTTTTTAATATTTTTCTCAAAGATCTATGTTGAATTTCCCTCAGGAAAAAAACAAGAGCACTGATGAGCATTAGAATGAAAGACTCTACTTAATTCTTGTGATTCTCAAAAGAGTTGGCCTCTGTTTAGATAATGCAGTGAGTGCCATCCTTAAGATGTAAAGCGGATGTCCTGTCTGACTGATCATTAAAGATCCCTGGGCATCTTTCAAAAGGAGTAGGGTGTTTCCCCCTGTCCTGTCTAAATTGTCTGCCATTGGCTGATTTATTCTGGACCGCTAATCATCCCTTGTCCCTTTATGGCTAACTGTTTCTCTCATTTCCTTTACCACCTAACAGCTAATGTGTGGTATGTGTACTGGCACAAGAATCATCCAGGTGGAAGATGTACATTGGCAGTGGTTGAAGTGGCACCCCTATC
This sequence comes from Polypterus senegalus, assembly GCF_016835505.1. NCBI lineage: Eukaryota > Metazoa > Chordata > Cladistia > Polypteriformes > Polypteridae > Polypterus > Polypterus senegalus. Next base: position 14,486,646 of record NC_053156.1, on the reverse strand, counting down.
TATGTAAAGCACACTGAGTAGCAAGAAAAGCGCCATATAAATGTACATTTTTTGTACTGCATTCTGGGCTGGTACCACATCTACCTCAATAAAAGGATAAGTGTCTGTTCGTCTGGTTGCTATGTTTCTTGTCATTCCAACAGATGGCACATCACAAATCTTTTTAATAATGAACTCTGCATTGTGTTTGTTATTTCAATAGATGCCGTGTCACAAACATCAGCACTGCTTTTATGAATCCCATACCAAATGGCATATACTTGAGACATGCTTTGCATGGTACACTGAAGCCAATGTTGATTCCTTGGGTTTTAACTCATCCTATACCTGTAGCACAGCTATTAGTAGTTAAGTGCACTTTTTTCTTTTTTTTGTTGAATCACATTGGCAGGTGTGTACATAAAAGATGAAGTGAATATATAGGTAATTTTTTATTTTAATTTTAAATGCCTATAAAGTTAAGTAATATCAATTGCCCATTACATTTAATGGACACATGATCACTTCTGTACTGTTGCTTTGTTAGTGCACTAGTTGTAATCTTAGCCAGAAGTAAAACTCCCTTAAATGTGTAGTCTAAATGGAGATTATTACAGTTTAGCATTATTGAACTGTTTTGTTGTACAGGAGTCCTATCCAGGGGTGTTTTCTGCTTTCCGTATAATGCTGCAAGGAGACCCACTGCTCTAATAATAAAAAAGGTACTGCACAAAATATTTGTTTTTATTGATGTGCAGCATACAACACTTTCTTTAAATGTTTTTGTTTTGGTACATTTAATTCAGTTTGTCCGTGTTTATGGATTTCAATAGATGGCTGCACAGACATTTTCTCTTAATCTATCTGAGCAGTGGTACTCAGTGTTTTGGATTGATGACCACTTTTCTAATGTCAAATCTAACAGAGGAGCAACTTGAGTCTGACGATCACCTGTTAGCATAATTTTGTATTTTTCAAGATTTATTTTAACAAAGTTCTGCATTTGCAATTTAGCATGCCAGCTTATCAGCCAGTCTCCGATTTACAGCAAGAATATTGTCCGCTTGTCGGCCACTTGAATCACACACGAGGATCCCTGGTGGTCTATGAGAACCACTGTATTAGAGCCCCTCCCTTGTTGTTAGGAGCATTGACCTGTGTTTCCCTGAGCTTCAGGAGTCCTGGAAATGAGACGTACACATTGTGTGTGCTGTTGTTTTGACCTTCTAGTTAAGTTAACGTTACTTTCCTACAGCTGTAATTCATCCCTGCCAAAAAAATACAATTTTCAGCGCTTGCATTCAGTGGTGTTTGTAAGGCAGGCTGGGTAGATTTGGGTAGTGTTGAGCAGTGATGGCAGGAGCATTGAGTAGCACCTATTCAAATCTTAAGATTGTTTCGCCATTGATTGGGAATCTGCTTCAGTGTGATGTGATAATACGTAGTGTTAAACAGTGTTACTTAAATGCAGTGAGGAAAAAGTTGTCATTGTTTTCACAAGTTTAAAAAAAAATGTAGCTGTCCTGTAGATTAATTAAAATAAGGAATATTCCCAACCTTCTCTGTTTTTAACCCGTTTTTACTCCATAAGACTGGGTCTTAAAATTAAATGTGGTTAGTCGCATGATATTACAGGTGAAGGGCAGGAGGCAGACCTGTTAGGAATGGCAGTCCTAAAAATGTCATGTTAGCACTTCATCCTACTAGTGGACTTTGAAAGAGGTGTGCTGTACCTTATAAGTCGTGTGTTTAACATTTGGCGTTCAGTTAGGATTGCTTTCTTTTCCAGAATGTTGCTCGTAGTACTAGGGTGTTGTACCATGTCAGCCATTATGCATGCAATGAGATGTCAAGCAAATTGACACCTTTTATTGGCTAACTAAAAAGATTACTATATGCAAGCTTCCTCACATATCATCTTTTTAGTTAGCCAATAAAAGGCGTCATTTTACTCCTTATTGCAGACTTGTTTTAAATCCCTATTTTTCTGAAGGTTGAGTTTGATAAGGTGGTTATGCCTAGCTTTAGACATGTCCTTTCTTTTACACCACATAAACCCATTGTGCTGACTTTTCTTTGGCATTGTAAAGTTGCCTGGCCCTCCTTGGCATCGTGACTCTATTATATTCCTACTAAACCAGGGGTCACCGTTTTTATTCTAACCCCCTTTGTTTTTTTTTTTTGTTTTTTTTAAATGAGTGCCCTGTTTGTGCTGCTACGTAACTTCTTGTGAATTCATTTTAATTGAATTGCTTTTTTCTTCTTCGTTCCTCTGAATTACTTAATTTCTTAAATGGCACCCAAACAGAAATGAAATGTGAAGTGAGGGAGCCAACAGAAGACCAACTAAGTCAGGGCCTCAAACTCCAACCAGTTTCACTCGTAACCAGCTGCTTAATGAGGTGCCAGTGCTTGTCGTTAATTTAGCCTTTTATTTAATTTTGTGGCTTTGTTGCTGCTCTCATGGTGCATTAATAGACATTTCTGCAGTTGTTGATTTTCTCTTTTCTAAGAGCACCCTGTTAAAATGTGTTGTGGACCTTAGCAGATTGGCATTCCAGAGACCGTCATCTTTCTTTAATTTCAGATATTGTATGATGGACACCAATTGTTTTGGCTAATTTTGTATTTTAATCCAAAGACATGCAGGTTAGGTGGGTTGGCGATTCTAAATTGGCCCTAGTGTGTGCTTGGTGTGTGGGTGTGTTTGTGTGTGTCCTGCGGTGGGTTGGCACCCTGCCCAGGATTGGTTCCTGCCTTGTGCCCTGTGTTGGCTGGGATTGGCTCCAGCAGACCCCCGTGACCCTGTATTTGGATTCAGCGGGTTAGAAAATGGATGGATGGATGGATGGATTATTTGGCTGCTAATTAAGGAAAAAAGAACAATTAAAGGGCCTGACTCTTCAAGAACAAGTCAATTAAAATGAATTCAAATTAGCAGCAAAAACAGGTCACTATTTAAGAAAAGGTTTAGAACGAAAACCTGCAGCAATGGTGGTCCTCCAGGACCGGAGTTGGAGACCCCTGCACTAAACCCCAATTACTGGAATAGAAATGGATCTCACATTTTCCTTTAAATGGCGTAATTTGCAGTGAACAAACTATCTCTAGAACTTGAAATATAAAAAAACAAGCCATTTACAGCCTAATTACAGAATTTACTTTCTCAAACTTGGGTGTTATTAAAGTTAGACATACTATAATAGAGTATCTTGCATACAGAAGTGTACTTTTGAACTCCTCACAACTATTCAGTAGCTGGGCATTAATTCAGATGCTGGTAATGAGGCATCTTACTAATGGTTTTTTTTTATGTGTTGCATTTTTTCTCCTTTTTCAATTTTGAAAGCTAGTTTATATGTACTGTATATCAATATTAATCGGTATACTTGATACTTTAACAGCATTACAGGAGGCCATTGTCTTATCACTCTAATAAGGGAGATCCAGAAACCTCCAGTGTTGCGTACACGGCCCCTTTTGGTTGTTGTCCATCTCTGTAATTTAGCTTGTTTTTTTTCTCATTTCTGCACTCTGGTCTAAAAATTCACATCCCTAAAATGCTGCTGTCAGATTTTATTGCCCCATTTACAGTTGTTGGTCTTAACCTGGGAAATCTCATGAAGCCCATTTCTCATCTCCTCTCCCCATTCTCAACCCATTGAGAAACAACAGACAAAGTTTGGCTTTTCTTAGCGGGCACCGATTGTCCTTTCACTTGATTATTTTATAAATTGGATGTAACTTAGTAGCAGCAGGGTTGGATTGTAAATTATACAGCTACTTGTTCAGCTGCTGTACTGCTTGCTCACGTGTAAAGGGTTGTGTGATTGTGTTAACTTTAGAAAGGAGTTGTATGAAGTTTTGAAGTTACACAAGTTTTTTTTTTTTCTTAATTTCTCCTAACAGTAGCTGTAGTGTTGAATGCCTTCAAGGAACAGTCTTTTCATCGTGTGACTCTGAGCAAGTTACTTCACCTACCAGTGCACAGATAGTTGTGCTGTAGTTTAATCCAATTGATTATTAATTTTAACATTAATAAGAATGAAAGACGCCAAATAAAGCTGCATTTGTGGTAAGAGTGGTGTTGTATAAGTTCCATTGTATTCTCCCTCTGTGACCCTGAGCACATTGCTAAACTGTGCTGCAATTATAAAAATGGTAGTAAACAACTGTAAAGTATCCTGAGCTTTTCAAATGCATCCGTCAGTCGTTTTCTTACCAGCTTAGGCGTGAACAGAGTTGCAGTGGTCTGCTGGAGCCCGTCCCAGCTAGTATTTGGCGCAAGGCAGGAACAAACCCTGGACAGAGCACCAGTCCATCGCAGGGCACCTTTTAAGTCGCATTAAGCTGTCAGCCAAATGTAAAATATAACTAATGTTTCTGTAGTTTTTAAAAAGCACAATGTCGCGTGGCGAAGTATCACTCTGTAAATGGAGGTTAGCACTGAATGGGTTTTATGGGTCTTGGCCCTCTATTGCCTGAGAGCACCCGACTGTTGGGGATTACATATTTGGTGGCCCATTGGATTCAGTTTCTTTCTTGATGCCAGGCTGGTAAACTGCTGCGGTTTATTGATGGCATTGTCCTATGCAGGACCCCAACTTATCCACTAGGGGGAAACGTTTCTCTGTCAACCTAAGAAAATTTACCAGTAAGAGGAGTGCAAATTAGCCTGACCCTCAACTATTTAGTTAAATTGTAATATTTGGGTGCTTCAGAAAAAGGCTGGGAAATTTGGTTTGAATATATGACTGCCTGTTCCTGATTATGTGAGTTTAATTTTTACATGAAAAAAATTTTTTTGGATGAGCTTTATTGTTGCCTTTTATCATTGTTTTTTTATTTTGGTATACTTTGTTCATCCCAGAGGGGAAATGGTCTTTCTGCAGGATCTTTTGCGGTCAGAGTGCAGGGTCAGCCATTGTACAGCACCCCGGAGCAGTTTTCAGGTGAGAGGCTTAGCTTTGCTTAAGGACTCAACCTCAAACTGTGCATAAAGTTGCCGTATAGTCTCTGGAGCCTGTTTGATTCGGACTTGCTCAACAACCCTGGGTTTGCAATTTCCTGCTAAGGTGTTTAGTTGTACTATGTCTGCCCTGATTTGCAGTGTTCAGAATTACACCCACTTTTCCAGATTCTGTTTCAATAGTGTGTTACAGGTTAAGAAATCTTGATCTGTATTTTAGAGACTTTTCATACATTGAGGGATGACTGTTTTATCAAGATAAACTGGTACAGCTTGCATAGGTCAGCATTGTCCATGATGTATTTACTATTTGTGTCCTGACTCTTTTCAGTACTTTGCACTTTTTTCTCTGAATTGTTCTGTCCAATATTTTAGAGAGCTCACACATTTGAGCTAATTGGCCAAGGCCTATAGCACAGGTGTCGTACTTCAGTCCAGGAGGGCCGCAGTAGCTGCAGGTTTTCGTTCTAACCTTCTTCACCATTAGTGAGCCGTTTTTGCTGCAATTAATATCATTTGCCTTTGTTTTAATTAACTTGACTCGGGCCCCTTAGTTGTCTCTAGTTCCTTAATTAGCAGCGAAACAATAATGAGACACAGATCAAGCCGTCACCTGACCAGCTCACCTGTGCTCATCACACAATATCAGAAAATAAAAAAAGGTGAAAGTCTCAGGAATGTTGATATCTCGGGTCACCCAAACATTTTGACGGTGTTCTTAGAAAAAACAGAAAAATCAACAGTTTTAGAAATGTCTGCTGTAGAAGAATGAGAGCAGCAACAAGCTGTGGAATTAAATAACGGGTTTAATTAACTGCAAGAATCAGCTTCTTATTAAGAGATTGGTTGGAGTGAAATTGGTTGGTGTTTGAAGTCCCAGTTTAGCTGGTCATCTTTTGGCTTGTTTCACATCTCATTTCTGTTTGGCTGTCATTCAACGAAGAAAAGAAATAAATACAGAGGACTGAATCCTTAAAAACAGGGCTATTAACATGAAGGGAAAAGATAATTAGCAGTGAAAACCGGTTACTGATTAGGAAAAGGGTTAGAATGAAAACCTGCAGCCACTGCGGCCCACCGGGACTGGAGTTCAATACCTCTGGTCTATAGGACTGCGACTCTGGCTGACTGTCTCTCTGACTTTCTCTCTTAAACTTTACTGTGGTCCCCCACCCCGGAGGTTTATTTTCTCTACTAGTGCTCCTAGCTGAGATTTATTTTTTCTTCTCAGTTGTCAAGTGGCCATAGTACGGTAATTAAGGGACACCGATCGTTGGTTTCCATTTATGTTAATCAGTTTGAAATTTCTTTCCCTCCTTGTATATTTAAATCTTTCTAAATATGGAATTTTTACACAATGTGTAAAATTTATACATGCATTTTACCTGGTTTATTGTCACAGCACTCTGTTTGCATTCAGTGATATACAAAAAAAAACAAAACTGAGTTGCATATACCAGACTTTGTTGAAATCTCAAAACCCCCATCTACAGTATTGTTAGGCTTGGCTACACCATGCTTGGGGATTTTAGGATTTGAACAGAGTGAGCTTTCTTTGGTTTTGAGACTCTGTTTACTTGATCACAATAAAGGATGTTGGTGGTACGCAGAACCAGTAAGCTAAAGTTGTTTGTAATGCTGCTCTTAATTTTCTGACTTGACCAGCAAATGTGAAACCTCTTTCATTTATCTGCCATTTAATTTATTTGCTGCTTAGTGGGCCATACATTCTAAATATGGAATGCATTACCACCTTGTTTATTAGAAAGAGTTTGACGTCTGCCTGTTAATCCACAGTGCAGCCAGCATTTTGACTTAATCGTAGCTACTATAGTGACATGTTCTTGTGTGTTTGGCACGGTGCTTGTAGGTGGCATGCGAAAACCTCCACTTAGATGGGAGTCTACCGATTATCAGGCATGCAACTCCAGCAAGGCAGACTGAACCCCGGTTACGGTTTTCTGTGCCAGTTTGGAGATCTGACCACTTTGGTGATTTTTCTTTTTTTTTACAGGCAGATGACTCAAAGCAACTTCAGATTATGTTTTCCCACTTTGCATATCAATTGCACAGTTTTAGAAAATAGCTTTGATGGATACAGAGTGCACAAGTGAAAGTTGCTTAAGCGTGTTTTGAGGTTGTCCACATTTGAAAGGCACACTCTAAAAATGAGGATCAGCAGTGTCTGAGGCATCTGAACAAGTTTATTGCAACTCTCAAGTATCACTCCATTTGCTTTGGCTGATCTCCGTACAACATTATCTTGGATCAAAACAACTAGAGCTTAGTGCTAATGCAATTACTGTGTGTGGTTTGAGCGTGCAATGCAACAGGCTGTGATCCCACTGCAGGGCAGTAAGCAAATTGTCTTTTAAACCAACTGCTCAAATCAACTCATTGTTAGAATGTACTGTACACTGTAGTATTGATATTTGATATAGTTCTTAATCGGTGCACACAGTTACAATTAATACATTCTGTAATTCTTTCAGAAAGTCTTTTCATTTTTTGATTTGTATAGTCAATTTGCTGTCATGTAGCTGTGTCATAATGCTTTATGGCAGTGTTTCCCAACCACTGGGTCTTGTCGTGGGTTGCCATCATTCATTTATTTGTGAGTGGGGCACGGTGTGTTTCCCTGTTTCTAGGTGAGCTTGTTTCACCAAAGGGTGGTTTGCACTTGCTGCTAGTGGGTCATCAGTGAATTTAAAATGGCAAAACTGAGGTGCAGGACCATAAATGTTGAGAAACACTGCTTTATGGAATGTTCAGTGAAAGGCTGGATAACCAGCTAGTCAAGGGCAGATTGAATTATTTTACTTCTTTCCCAAGCTGTAAGGTGTACTAATATGGGCTAAATTGTAATCCTTCTTGGCCTCAGCCCTGTCTGTGTATGCAGTTTCTCTTTGTTTGGAAATACATAAATTAGATATATTTCTTTAATGTGTTCAACATTTATTTCAGGTGCCTGTATGTTAACGTTCACTTTACAATGTGTATGCAGGTCTTTCCTATTTGCCTAAAACCCTTTGTCCTCCAGTTTCCTTAACCACTCTTTTGCAGCTCTCAGCTGACAATTAACACTGCAATTGTATACATGCACCGATTTTACATGATCCAGTCCTTCACGAGATTCCACAGGAATGTAAGTTGACTTCTTTAAAACGTTGCATTTTCTGACTGCCCGAAAGAGCACAAGCTGTGGTGTTCTGGAGTTTTGTTTGCATTATATGCTGTCTAAATCCCACTCTGTTTTTGTCCATTTTATTACTCTGGAATAAGAACCGTTTCATCGAGGACAGGCCATTTAGCCCATCGTAGCTTATCAGTCTCTCCCCTTGCCTAACATTTGCAAAATATCAAGAACTGAAGGTTGCCTAATTGCTGAACTCCTGCACCACCTGGTAACTTGTTGTCCTTTCATATCATCTTGATCTGTTTGAAACGGTCGGAGTCTAGCTGTGTAGTTCTCGCTCTGTTAAGTGTCCTGTGCAAAAGCACTTCTGCATTAGTTTTGCCACGTCCTGTTCCAAGAGTAACTTTAATAGCTGCCTGTTGCTTTTGGTTTTGGATAAATCTCAGTCACTTTCTCAACTCTTTCGCATTTTCTTGTCAGGTTATTGCGCCTGCAACTCTCTTTTTGGCTGCCAAAGTGGAAGAGCAGCCACGAAAATTGGAGTATGTTATTAAGGTGATGCATGCCCTTGTGAACCCTCAGGACCCTTCACCAGATGTCAGAAGTGAGGTGAGTACTTCTCAGTTGTGTCTAGATCACCAACAAAAGGCTGAGAAAATGTCCTACTCCGTGCATCTCTGCCTTTTGAGGTTTACAAAATAACATTTGCATGTACTTGAAATATTCACTAAATAAAGAGTCTAGGCATGTTTTGTAAAGATGTACATCTTTGTCTTATTGTTGATGTCACTGAAGTTGTCTGTTTTCAACAGGGTGTGAAATTCGAGGACTTGTGGGTGTTTGTTTTTTATTTATTTATTTTAATTGTAATACTAAATTTGTTTCCTGATCCCTCTCATCAGTTCTAAAGTCCTCCCATGCATTTAGTGAGTTGTTTTCCTTAAACAAAATGAAATGACAATGGTCATCATGTAATGAGCCTCAGCAGTGTGCTGTGACTTTTTTCTTTTTTTTGGGGGATTTTTGCATTGCAAACCTGCATATGAGAGCGTGTGAGAGAATTTCATGCCCTGTTACAGAATGTGCAGGCTGTGTTGTTTGACAGAAAAAAAAGGTGCATCCCAATTAGTAACCTGCCTGTCCTCTCAACCTCAGGCTTACCTGCAACAAGCCCAAGACCTGGTCATTCTTGAGAGCATAATACTACAGACCCTGGGTAAGTTGTCAGCACGGGCGGCTCTGTGGCAGCAAACCCGGGCTGCAAGTGAGGGCTCTGCTTGCAGGACGGAGGCTAATAATCCAAACTCTTCTCCACAGCAGAGAGAGAGAGAGAGATGGGAGGATGGAGAAGAGATCTTTGGGACCCAACCATACTGTCATCTCTTCATTTTTCATTTCATTCTAAACACACCTGTTTGCCGTTTTTATTTTAGGTTGTGTCTGTTGTTAGCTTATTTAAATGACTCTGTGTCCGCTAAAAGTATTCTAAATTAAAGTCCCAGTGAAGAGGTTTATGTGATGTTTGAGAGAAACTTCTAATATTAAAAATAGGCCATTGGTGACTTTTTTCTTTACTGAAACGTGAGAACCTGCTTTGCCATGGATTGACACTCAAGGTGCTGCTTGAAAATACTGGTGATAGCCATATTTGACAGTCCTTGTAATTCCTTGTAAATGAGAGCCTCTTCTTGATAACCTATCAATCCTTCTCCTCAGGGCAGTTTGCAGCTGTTAGCTATCATGTGAATCAGAATTTTAATGAAACAGCCAATTCCTGCCTTTAACTGAACTTGTTTAATTTGATGCCACGTTTTTGTTCTCATTTTGTAGAATCGGAAATGCACTGCAGTGTGTGAACTTTTTGTCTTTTGATTTCAGTGTGCAAGTCTGACTTCAGTTCCCCTTTCATTTAGGTTTCTTCATTTATTCCTTCCAGACCCTCACCACCTACTATGTGTGTTACTAATTAAATGCTAATTTTGTGTCATTTTCACGTGTGTGTGATCAAAGTACATCATTTTTATTTCTGATTTAACAGTTTAAGAGTAATAAGCTATATAATTGAATGTGCTCAGTTAAATTCATACATCTCTAAGTAATTACACAATAAGGTTTCACACAGATCTATGCTTTCACTGCTGTAGAGAATTTTAGCGTTTTTAAAAAGTCGGGCATTCATTTTTATTTATTTTTTTTATAAATAAAGAAAATTGAGCAACAATAATTGAAACTGACTTATTTAGAAGGCATTCAGAAACTTCATAGAAAATATTGACTAATGGTGGAAGGCCAGGCCTCCTTTGGAAAAGGCACCCCTTCAGGTTGCTTCTCCTTTGGAAGGTCACTTGCTTTCATATTATGTAATAATTTTATCTATGTATGTCTTAATGACCCCCCAAGCTAGTGACCTTGATAACTTAAAGCTAACATTTAAATGTCAGATGACAAATCCTTAATTTGAAAAAAGAAGGAATCGACACACATTTAGCTTGAAAAGTGCACCCAAACATGATGTTCTCCTTGCAGCCCCCATACAAAATTAGAATTCATTTGCTGTAAATAATAGAAGCATTTTAATACAATTTTTAGATGGAGAAAGAGTGACAGAAATGAGTAGAAACAATGTTAGCAGAGTTAAGATTTTGGTTGTCTAGAGAAAGCGGACTATCTTTTAAGAATACACTAGGGTATGGTGCGACTGTATGTAGAAGTAATGAAATGTCTCAGTTTTTTATGGCACATCAAAACTAAATTCTCTGGGTCCTTCCTTTTGACGCCTAGATTTCACTCCAGCCAATCTTAATTAGGGTTTTTTTTTTTTAACTTCGTTTTTTCCGCATCTAAAATTCCATCTGCAGACAGCAAAGTGCTCCATTATTTGAGTTATATTTTATAAAACGTACTGTGATGTCATTTCTTATTAATACCCAAGAACCTGTCATTGTCTTCAGGGTTTTTTATAATATTTAAATCACAACATTAAAGTACAGAATTCTTATTTCTCCACCATGGGTGGCATGGAGGTGCAGTGTTAGCTCTGATGGCCTTGCAGGTTCATGTCCTGGATACTCCCTGTGTAGAGTTTGCATGTTATCTCTGTGTCTACATGGGGTTCCTCCCACAGGCCAAACACATGTAGGTTAGGTGCACTGGCAGTGCTAAACTGGCTCATGTTGATGTTCACACTATGATGGACTGGCACCCTGTGCTTACTGGGATAGTCTTAGAAGTAGGCTTAGAAGATGGCATGTTATGGTGTTTGTCTACCACTTTTCTAACATTAACCCTATAAAAAAATGTAGAATTTTGTTCTGTGCTGCAGTGCTTTACATGAAACCTCTTGTATCCACATTGTTCGCTGCAAATTAAGTGGTGCACTTGTCACACGTGTTTAGTTTTACTTAAACTCTTGTTTGAACTCATTCAGTGATAAGTCCAAAGATATTTATATAAAAAAACATAGATTTTGCTATCAGGTTTGGATGAATGAATGAATTCATGTGCAATATTTCTAAAGGCTTTAAAGTGAAATGTGTACTGCTGGGGATTTCTGAATTGCCATAATAAAGGAAGAACCTCAAAATGCATGGCGTTAACAAGAATTTCTTTGAAAATAAAAGCAGATTTTGAAAGCAGCCGTAGAGTGGCAAGCCCTGTCCTATACTGCAGTTTTGAGAGTAAGGCCAGTTCTGTCTGAAGTGAATTCTATTTATGATAGATTTGACTTTACACTCGGTCTGTAGTCCGCAATACTAACTTGGTCAGTCTTTATTATTTAAAGAAATGTGCCTTTTATAAAGGGAAAATAATTTCCTAAAATTGGTTATTAAGACCAGTGGTTCTTAAACTCCCCATGTCGCTACAGCCTGTTCCAGCCAACAGGGTAGGAGTTTAGTTAAGCAAACTGTTATTTCCCAGTTTGTGTTGTGGGGTCAATATAGAACAATGGTAAAAATGTTTATTTGTAGGTAACAGGCATTTCTGTTTGCTACATGGGAATAATGTAATCTTTAAACTTGGTTTGTATCGTTTCTGGCATGATTTTCCATGATTTACACAGCACATTAGATAGTCTTTAAGCATCCAGTGTCATTTGTCCCTGGTGTCTACTCTGCTTGTTTATAATTGTCATTGTTAGGAAACAGTTAATGTAGCAAACTACAATGAAGGGGGCAAATTAATAGGGTAGACAACAAAAGAGTTAAGCATTTAATGCTATAGCAAAAATACTGTTTTTATATAAAAGTATTTCAAAATGTCTTTTGAATGTACAATCACATTGCTATGCTTTTCTGAATGTGAATGAGAAGTCAAGCAAAGTGACACCTTATATTAACTAACTAAAAAGATTACAAAATGCAAGTTTTTGAGGCAACTCCAGCCCCTTCTTCAGGCAAGTTGCAAGATTACATCTTGCCTGAGAAAGGGGCTTGAGTTTCCTTGAAAGCTTGCAAGGCTTAAAAGATGTCATTTTGTTTGACTTCTCATTTCATCCATAATGGCTAACACAGTACAACCCCCTAGTACTATGAATGTAGAATAAGAGGAGGAAAAAAGGCCAAGCTAATTAAATGAGATCAGTTAGAAATAAAATGACTGGTTGGCTGTCAAACTCTCGGGGGGATCCAAAAACCTGCCGCCACTTGGGGGTCCCAGGGCTAGTTTAAGAACCACTGATTGTTTGCTATGACACAGCTTTCACATTTCCTTTTAATAAGACTTTCCTGATGCTTAGCATGCACAGGTGCTAATGGCACAGAGTTGGTGACATTTCCATGCGATACATTGGTAGCTCCTTCTGTGTTCTCTCATTGTTAATTTAAAGCTATTCTGACATAATTAGGCATTAAAAGTAAACCTTTTGCCAGGTTCTCTTGACCTGGAATGACCTACACCTGATTTAAATCAACACAGACTGTAATGTATTACTGATTTCACAAATTCATGTTCCAAGTTAACCTAGGCCATCTCTTTAAACAAGTAGCAGGAATTGGCTTTTGATTTAAGAGTAGTGAATAAATGTACACCTATTATCCAGGTAATGAAAACGGATGTTTTTTTATATTAAATATGATATGTGCTCAGATGTAATATATATATTTTTTTTGTTTCTGATAATTGAGGTGCTTTAATGTGCCACTTTATTTGGACTGTTAACTCAAATTCTAACATCTTTCCTGTTTTTCTTCCCTCCTTATCCCCCTTTTCACCTTCTTGCAGCCTTTGAAATTACTATTGATCACCCACACACTCATGTTGTGAAATGTACGCAGCTTGTCCGAGGTAAGACATGCCTTTCTTTCGGAGTCTTCAAAAATACTGACCCTTCAGCCTACAACTTTGAATGCTCTGAAGTCCAATAACATTTGGCTATACTGGGTATTACTTGATTCTCTGTGTTTCTGATTAAGCCACTAGAGAAGCAATCGGACTGTCGCATTAATCGTTATAATACATTTTCTACAATACCTTTTAATGTATAAATTTGTATTGTGATTTTTTTTTTTTATGTATGTGAAAGTTGCAAGGGTAACACCAGGGTAAAGTGTGATATTGGGGTTGGAGTTTTGTTTCAACTAATCCATTGCTCTTTCTTACAAAAATCGCTTAAGTGGGATACAGTTTAAAATGTATTGCGTTTCTTTCTGTCCTGTTTTTGTCTCACAATGACAAGCATGGGATTGAGATTAAGGTACTTCTGTTTCTAATTACCTTTGGAAAAGATGAGAGACCCAAAAGCAGAAAGATGCTTTATTGCATCTGCCTCATCAAGTGGATCGGATATTGTCATTTTATGGGATGCAAATATTGGGTGATTTCATTCCTGGAACTTGGCGGGCAAAAGGCTCAGCAACTCCCGACTTATCCGCGGGAGAACTTATTAGCGAGTATATACGGTAATCATTGCTGTTCATATATCATTAGTATTCCAGAAATGTTTTCTCCTCCTGTTAACATAAGTTTCCCATTCTGTGAGAAAACTGAAATGATTTCCAGAATGCAAGCTTTAATCATTACTTGCTCTGAACAAGAGTGCTTCTACCTGCAAGAGTGGAAAGGAAGGTCTACAAGACTGTAGTGAGACCAGCTATGTTTTATGGGTTGGAGACGGTGGCACTAACAAAAAGACAGGGGACGTAGCTGGAGGTGGCAGAGGTAAAGATGTTAAGATTTGCATTGGGTGTGATGAGGATGGGTATGATTAGGAACGAGCACATTAGAGGGTCAGCTGAGGTTGGATGGTTGGGAGACAAAGTCAGAGAGCAGAGATTGCGTTGATTTGGACATGTGCAGACTAGAGATGCTGAGTATATTGGGAGAAGGGTGCTAAGGATAGAGCTGCCGGAAAAGAGGAAGGCCTAAGAGGAGGCAAGAGAGGACCCTGCAGGTGGTGGGTGTAACAGAGCAAGATGCAGAGGACAGGAAGATATAGAAAATGATGATATACTGTGGCGACCCACAACAGTAGTAGGCAAAAGAAGATGATACAGTTTGTCCTGTGCACCACTGTAGGTCAATCTCGGCTGGAAGACTTGTAGTTTGTGCTGAAAGAGTTTGGTGTATCCTACTGTTGTTTACACATGCTATGGGACATTGATAACTGTGGTCATAATAAGCTCTCCTTGCTGTTTTCAATTTAAAGATGCCTTATTGTTTTTTTTTTTTAAAAAGACTAAGACTGCCCACTTTTGAAAGAATGTTTTTGGCAGGGTAGATGCTAGTCATTCAACAGGATTTGGGGAGAAGTGTTTTAAAGCATTGTTTTAAGGAGCCTTTTAACAGACCTCTTCACGTTTACACATCTTTTTATTAGAACAGTGGAACAATCTGAGCGAGAACAGCCCTATCCACTTATGTTGCAGCATTTTGCCCAAATCATTTTTTCTCCCGCATTAAGTAACCCTGAATACCCCAGAATGAGAACG
Organism: Polypterus senegalus; assembly: GCF_016835505.1. Lineage (NCBI taxonomy): Eukaryota > Metazoa > Chordata > Cladistia > Polypteriformes > Polypteridae > Polypterus > Polypterus senegalus. The sequence continues at coordinate 14,471,636 of NC_053156.1, read as the reverse complement.
TGAAAACAGGATTTTAAAAAATGTTTGCAAATTTAAAACAAAAACTGATCACAGTGATTCTATTCAGACCCTTTACTCAGCAGTTAGGACAGGCGCCTTTGGCAGCCATGATGGCCTGGGGTGGCCTTGGGTCTTACACGACATGCTTCCCGCAGCTGGACTTGGGGATTCTCTGCCTTTCTTCCCTGTCCATCTTCTCAAGCTTGGATAGAGACAGACAGTGCACAGCTTTTTTCAGGTCTCTCCAGAAATGTTGGATTGGGTTGAATTCTGGGCTTTGCCTGGGTCTTTCAAGAATATTCATATGGTTGACCCTAAACTACCCCTGTGTTGTCTTTGCTTTGTGCTTGGGGTCATTGTCCTATTGGAAGGTGAACCTTTAGCCCTGTCCGAGGCTCCAACTGAACAGTTCAATCTTGGGTTTCATCAGACCAGAGAATCCTGTTCTTCATAATGTGAGAGTCCTTTAGGTGCCCTTTTAGAAGTGACCTCTTGTGTGTTGTCTGGTAACTATGCCATAAAGCTCAGATTAGTCGAGTGTTGCTGTAGTGGTTTTCGTTCTGAGAGTTTCTTCCATCTCCACACGGATTGTCTGGAAGTCGGCCAGAGTGACAATCAGGTTCTTGGTCATCTCTCTTAACAAAGCCTTTGTCCTCCAGTGGCTCAGTTTGGCCACATGGCCATTTCTTGGAAGAGTCGTGTGGTTGTTCCAATTATCGGGGCCAGTGTGCTCTTCTGATCCTTCAGTGCTGCAGCCTTCCCCAGATCTGTGCCTCGACACAATCCTGTGTTAAGGCTATGCAGGCATTTCCTTTGACCTCTTGGCTTGGGTTTTTGTGCTGTGATATATATTGTCAACTGTGGGACCTTATATAGACAAGCGTGTACCTTTCTTAATTATGTGTAATCAATTGAAATGACCACAGGTAAACTAACACGGTGTGGAAACATCTCAACAATGAGTAATAGAATGGGATGCACCTAAGCCAAACTTCCAAGTGTAATAGTAGACCTCCTAAAACTTTGAGAGCATGTCAAAATGATAGTTTCGTAAAGGCAAGTTTGAACTGAGACCCTGATGTTGAGCAGTAACTTCATTTTAATGAATACTTCTTAAAATACGGAATACTTTTATGTAAGAGAGATCAAGCAGGTTACTTTTCTAACGTTCTAATTTGTGAAAGAAATTGTGCCACGTGTCAGACAGGATGGAGAAGATCTTTACTTGCATTTCCTGGAAAATGATGCCTTCATCAAGTTCTAGTGTTAAACAGTTAACTTTTAATGTTTTCTATATGCTCTATTTGGGAGTCGTTTGGAGAAAAATGAGAGAGGGAGGCAAAACTTGCCCAAATCACCCCCATAGGGTTTTTAGCATCAATTTCAAAGCACAATGCTTTCGGATTTTGTGTTGAATGCTTTTCCCTGTTCTTACTGTCTAGGTTGCAGGAGAGGTTATACTTATGTTTTTTGTAAAAGAAAGTACAGTACAATAAAAATCAAAGAATTAATGTTTGAAATAGGAAAGCCCTGTTTAGTAGCAGGAAATCTGGTGAATTAAGCAACAAGAAACCTCTGGATAACACCTGTGCAGTGGTTGTTCCTTCAGACAAAGAATTCATGTGGTGTCAAGATGATGGAATTTAGTGTCCGCAGAAAGTTTATAGTTCAGTGGATGCAAGATGCAGGTGGATCAGTGGTGCAATGCAGGGGTCCTAGATCTTCTAGGTTGGCTATTTGGCAAGGAAACTCTCTGTGCATACGTGAACTGTCCCCCAGTATCCCATTAAGATGAGCCTCTGTAAAAGTGACTGAATGACTGTATGTTGGAGAGCTTGCAATATTGAATCTGGAGTACTTTATACAGTGTTGGTTTCCAAACTTCAACATGGATACGACGATTCTAGGCATCCTTCCGTTGAAGTCAAACAGAGAGGTGCTAGACATCTTTCAGTACTGCAGGCACTTGGGGAAATTCTTTTAGTCAAAGCAGATATAAGAGGATCAAATAGCTTCTCTAAAGAGACCGGCCCAAAAACAGGAAATTACTGAGAGTAAATAAATATTGCACATGTGTTTTTAAAATTGCTTTTTGTCCATATCTAGTCAATGCTTGCTTTTAACTAATTGTGGAAGTTATTCAAATATAAACAGGCATATTATGGATTTTTTTTGACTAATGGGAGTTGCTCACAATGGTCTCTTCTCAGCAAAACTTCTGTCTATTATTTAAAAAAAAAAAAAAACTTGCTACGAGAGAAGACTTTTTCCCAGGGACGAGACATAATCTTTTGAAGAGAGACAGAGAGTCAGAGACACTTTCACTTCCCACGAGACGGACAAGTCTCGTCATATTTACTATCTTCAGATGCAAGTCCCGTGATACACATGCGGAGCAGGTTAGAGATAATGGAAATAGGAAAATTTGAAAGTCTCCAAAAATGAAAGTAAAGATCTCATTAGCACAAACAATCTGAAATTATTACTGTGGGAAATAACAAAACAGCACAAAGAGATCGAACAATCAGTTGCAGTACAGACTTTTAAGCGTTCGCAGCTCCGCACGAAATGCAAATCACATGGCACAGCACACAACAGCAGCAAGCCAACAGCTTTCCGAGCAAAGAGGAGGTGAAAAAAAAAACCACCTGTTTCGCCAATGTATCACCATTTAAGAGGGGTTTCGGAGAGGTGGCCGCTGGCAGAGAGGGAAAAGGGGTTGGCGAGAAGTGGGGGAGGGGGGGCGCAAAGCCCCCTAAATTATTCATTAAAAGTAGCAGATTGAGTGATTTTAACTGTATATTGCCTTTTTTAATAACCAGTTCCAGCATTTTCCCCCAGAACAAAAAGGTTCTTTCTATTTTTCTGTGTGAGAGACTAATCTGGGAGGACAGAGGTTTTCCTTGAGTGCAAATCAAATTTTCACTAGAATTCTGTACGCACATACTTACTTGTTATAGATGAGACTGCAGTATGATGTAATGAGTAAAAACATCTTGAAGACCTGATGCTGCCTTTCAAGCTGGGCATGGAACATTCCTGGAATGCCTCTCAATAGAATAGAATTTAGCAATCACTACCCTTTATTTCCTGCTGGTGTATAACAAACTCTGCCTTTTTAGATCATTAGGACATCATTTCATTCTTTATGATGATAAACTTACTAACATTTCTGCAAAATTTACTCTTAAGTTTCCAATTGTACCCCTATGTTCATGTTGAACTAATTGTAACGCAACAGCTTGCATCCAGTGCATTAAATTCTGTCATTATTTTAAACACTTTAATCTTTCCTCATTACTCATACCCTGAAATCCTATAATAGACCTAGTCGCTCTTCTCTGGACTTTCTCTAGTGCTGCTATGTCTTTTTTTTTTTTGTAGCCTCGAGACCAAAATTGCACACAGTACTCCAGGTTTATTCAAACCTAACATTGGAGTAACGTTGGAGTTCTGCAATTTTTGACAACTTTGTGCCAGTATTGCTCAAAAGTGTTTTTTATGGCTGCATATTCTTAGCACTGGATAGGGCTAGAACTCTCAAGCAATGCACCACCCATCTCAAACCACATGGTACTTGACTGTACAGTTAATTTAGCAGATTTTTTTTTTTTTTTTAGTTGAACATCAGTAGTCTGTCAGGATTACGATAAATAGTATTTGCCTTTTAAGTGAATTTTTTTTCTTATTTGCACTTGTTACATTTTTATTTAGTCATTTACTGTTTGCATTTAATGGTTCATTCTCATTGTATTTTTTTGTGTTTAGTTCAGCCAGCTTGCAATAGAAAGACAAAGATTAGGCTTTTTTATTTGCTGGACTATTTCATAGTCTGCTGTTTTGACAATTGTTATAGATGTTTGTTGTCTGTCTACTGTCAAAAATCCCTAGTTTTCATAGCAAGTTTGTGTTTGTAACTTCTTATGATATCTCATACAGTATACTATACAATTCACACCCTGGCCTTTCTCTTGCAGCAAGCAAGGACCTTGCACAGACATCATATTTTATGGCCACAAACAGGTAAGCCATTGGATTATGCTATTGCTAACTGAAGCCTGAATTTGTATAATTGGAAAAGCATTTCGGACCATAAACTAGTATACATCTGACACAGAACAGAGTTGGCTTGTGGCTACCGTAGTGCTGGTGTGTAGTTTTTGTTTGTGTATGAAGGAAGGCAAGGTTAACGGGCAAGGTACGTTTTGCTCCAACTTGTCCGGTTTTGTCTCTCTTTCACAGCCTCCACTTGACCACGTTCTGTCTCCAGTATAGACCTCCTGTAGTGGCCTGTGTGTGCATTCACCTGGCATGCAAGTGGTCAAACTGGGAGATCCCAGTTTCCACTGATGGGAAGCACTGGTGGGAATATGTTGATCCCACTGTCACCCTTGAGCTTTTAGATGGTAAGTTGTGTTTGTCATTTTCTATATTTAAAAGCCAAGCAGAAGAAATTTCACGCTGTAACGGACAGAGAGTTTAGTTGTGTAGTTGTTGATTTGTCCCTTCTTTAGTCACTGTAACTTGCCTATACTCTCACAGATTGTAATGCAGCTCATCACAGGGTGAACTCAGTGACCCACACGAACTGTAGGGCCAATTTAGCATCGCCAGTCCACCTAACCTGCATTTGTGTGGGGTGTTGCTGGGCCCATTCGTGCATACATTTACACAGACTAATTTGGAGTATCCAGTTCATCTAATCTGATTTACACATTTTTGGAATGTGGGGGAAAGCCAAATTATATATTGCATAGACCAAAACACACAGATGCAGGGAGAATGTGCAAACTCTATCCTCGCAGCACATGGTCTCACCACTAGTTGCTTTGTCAGTGTGCTACCCATGGTAGTAATTCTTTAAAAATAAGATATCTGTATTTTGAGTGAAAGTTTTTGCTGCACATCTGTTGTAGATGTAGAATTGTAAAACGTAGCTGCAATGTACTGTATAGTTTGATTTGGTATACACTTGTAATCCCTGAGGGGAGTGGTTTTTTTTTTTTGCATGACCGTTGGGGGTGGTCAGAGTGCAGGGTCAACCGTTGTATAGCAACCCTGGTGCAATTATCAGGTTAAGGGCTTTGCTCAAGGGCCCAAACGAATAGGATCCCTTCTGGCAGTACATGGGATTTATACTAGCAACTGTCCCAAAGATGAGTGGTCCCTTAATCGTTTCAATCCAAGGCAACCTACTCTCCCTGTTCCGGGTCTAATTAATTGTCATGTGCACTCATTACAGTGAAATTCTTACTTGCATGTCTCCCACAGGGTAGTGACAGTAGTACAGTACCACACTGTATAATAAAAGGAGTACTGTTTCCGTGAATGGGTGTACGTGGCCTGCAGCAGTCTTTAGGTAGGTGGTACATGTCAAGGTTACATCTATATGAATGCAAGGACTCAAGGTTTCCCAGCAGAACATTGCCTAGAGCATCACACTGCCTCCGCTGGCTTGCCTTCTTACCAGTGTACATCCTGCTGCCATCTCTTCGCCAAGTAAATGATGCACCCACACCTGGCCATTCACGTGATCTGAAAGAAAATTTTTGTCAGACCAGGCCACCTTCTCCCATTGCACCATGGTCCAGTTCTGACGCTTGTGCTCATTGTAGATGCTTTCGGCAATGAACCAGGGGTCAGCATAGGCACTATGACTGGTCTGTGGCGCTACACTGTTCCATACGCTACAAACTGTGGTGCACTGTGTTCTGACACCTTTCTCTCATGGACAGCATTAAGTTTTACAGTAGCTCTTCAGTGGGATTGGAACAAACAGGCTAGCGTTTGCTCCACATGCACATCAATGAGCCTTGGGTGTCTATGATGTCACTTGTCCTACTAATCGCTGCATACCAGGAACACCCCACCAGACCTGCCATTTTAAAGATGCTCTGATCTAGTCACCACAATTTGGTCTTTGTCACAGTTATTCAGATACTTACACTTTTTTTTTCCTGCTTTCATCCCATCACCCTCAAGAGCTAACTGTGTACTTGCTGCCTTTATATATCTCACACTCTTCATTAAAGGATTATCAACTACATTTGTCCAGGGGGCCAGAACCTTCAAATAAAATTATACTTGGCTTGATTAGATGATATTGTTTAAAATGTTCACTTTCTTACAAAATGAAAGTTATTTTAATGTTACTAGCTTAGATCTGTGTGATAACTACAGACAGGCAATCAAGATACTTTAGTATTTTTTAATAGTACTGGTATGATATATGCAAATGAACTTTTATGAAGTATTTGCAGTATTTTTTGTCTCCAAAAGAGTGGTCTCTGTTCAAAAATGGCTCAAAACATGTGAGGTTTATGCTTTAATTTCCAGCAAAGAGCAGCTTCTAGTGGGGACAAAAAAAAAGCAAATGCTTCATGAAGTTTAATTTGCCCATCACTACCGATACTTCACTTTTGAGGAGCTGTCGTGTTATCTGTCAATGGCAGTTACCCTAATCATATACCTGTTTGTCAGGGACCATTCATTCACTCCGTAAAAAAACAAAAAAAAAACAAAAAATCTAAGCATCATGTTTAATTGCAGAAAACCCACAGAGCCTGAAGAGTTGCACTTGTTGCCGTTTCTTCTTCAGTTAAAGTTCTGTTGCAAGGGAAAGTGTCGCCGTCAAAAAGACTGAAGCAGAAAATTGACGCCAAAAACCACGGCTTTAATGAAGAATGGAATGAAAAGTATGCATTTAACAAGCCAACTTTTAGTAATGCCAGTCCTGTATACCTGTTTGCAATGAAACAATAACAGTTACAAAGGAATACAATATTAAACATCACCATTATACAAAGCATGCAACTTTCTAAGTGTTGTACCCTAAGCAATCAGCGGCCTGTCGTCACAGAAATGTTGCGACCTTGAAAGCTGGATATTCCCACACCAGCAGAATTAACCGATCTTGAACTGAACAAGAGAGGGCAACATGTGCATCTCCAAGTTGTCTTGCTTATCTCCAAACATAACAAACCATTTACCGATGCTGAAGTTTTTTAGAACCTGGGGTGGAATGCACCTATTTTTGTATGTAGACCTAATGAAATTATATTAACAGGCTATATCTCAATTGTTTTGGAATGGTTCCAGTATATAATCTAAATAAAATATTCTAAATAGCATACCACATTTTCCTCTCTTTACATTTTCTTTATTAAATTATTAATATTTTGCGGGCTGGAAGGAACCAGCAGGTTGCAAGTTGATGATCCATGCTCTACATCTTCTTTGGTAATGGGGAAAGTATAGTGGATATTACCAGTCCTTGTCCAGTTTATTCTCAGTGTGGAAGAAAATAAAGTTTTAGTTTAATGTTCTAGTCTATTTAAAACAGTTCAATAAATTGTACAAAAACAATATAGTTCAGTAAAAACATACTCTGTGTTGGTGTACTATTGTCCACGACACCAACTTCATCAAATCCTATCTTGTGAAGCCTGAAAAGAGAAGATTGATTTAAGGATGATAGGTAGAACGCTCAGTGGGTACTGGGTAGTCTTTTGGCCTTGGAACCCCCTGCAGATTTTTTTTTTTTTTTTTCTCCAGCCCAACTGGAGTTTTTTTGTTTTTTCGGTCGTCCTGGCCATCTGACCGTACCTTTTTTATTTATTGTTTAATATTATTGCCTAATCTTAATTGTTTTTTTCATGTCTTACAAAGCACTTTGGGCTACATTGTTTGTATAAATATGTGCTATATAAATAAACGTATCTGTAGGATAAACGGAAGAATCCATAGTGAGCAATTTCTTATCTGGTAATAATTTAAGGTTGAACTTGATTGAATCATAAGTGAATAAAAATCACAAAATTTGTGAAGCAGACGGTCATCGCCTGCACATGTGATTTAAACATGTACCTGCAAAGTGAAATACACTGGCATCATGCATGAACATGTTGCACGGCTCTGAAGCAATTCACTTGTGCCCTTTGTATATATCCCCTCCAGGATTTGTTTGATTTCTCAGACAGAAAAGTTTGTCTGAAACTTGAACATTTTGCGTGTGTGTGTGTATGTATGTGCATAACTTTAGAGAAGCTGATCCACATAGGGGAGTGTGCTTTCTGTAACCTAGTTAACAGGAAAAGAGCAGAACTCTACCCGCAATGAAGGCCAGTCTCTCACAAAAGGCACGTTTATAGTTACCAGAGCACTTTACCACCCTGTCTTCTGGCTGAATAAATATGGGTTGAATGTGACAGATCCATTCAAAAAGTCTTTTGGCGTATAAATAAAAGTGGTGAGTCCAAGGAGGCAGCATCTTAGGCAGTCTTTATATTTTTTGTGTTTTTTGTTTGAGGCTAACTTCATCACTCTTTAATGTGTCATTAGAAATCCAGCCTTTTGAAACATGTATTTGTTAAAAAGTGACAATATAAATGAATAAGGCCAGACAGTACATTAAAGTCTTACTTTGCCACCCCCCGATGCTAAAGTTGTATTAAATGCACCTAATTGGAGTGAAAAGATAAGACACAGAACACTACTGCTTGCCGCTGTCTGCCATTACAGGCTTTGGTTGGTCTTATCAATCGTTGTCAACTAGCAACTTGCTGGTTGTAGGAGATAAAAATGCAGCCCTACTCCAAAACATCAGTTTGGTTAAGTATGACAGGAATATAAATTGTATAAAATCAGTGGAAACCATTGTAGTGAGTTCCATCTCCCATTCCATCCATCCATTATCCAACCCGCTATATGCTAACTACAGGGTCACGGGGGTCCGCTGGAGCCAATCCCAGCCAACACAGGGTGCGAGGCAGGAAACAAACCCCTTTGCAGGGCACCAGCCCACCGCAGCATCTCCCATTCATTTACCTTTAAATTTTGTTTCTTGCAAACTTTATATACACTTGTGTTTGATTTAGCTGGTTACATTTTATGTACTGCTTTTCTAAACACTCAAAAGCGCTTTACAAAGACGATGGGGAGCCACTTCAATCAAACTCAGTATGCATCATCCACCTTGTTCATGTGATGGCAGCCATTCTTGTGCCAGTACGCTAACTACACAGTAGCCATTAGGAGGTGAACACGTGAGAGAGAGAGAGAGACAGACAGGATGATTAGTGGGAGTAGAATAGACAAGGCTGTGGTGGACCATTAGCTAGCACATCAGAAAAAGCAGCAGTATTCCTGCCATTGCATTAGGCATTGGGATCCACAAAGCAGCCATAGGGTAAGTGATCCCTGCTGGTATTGCACGTCTTCCATCAGCAATCAAAACTTTCCCTAGTTCTCCCAAACATGCTTATCTACAAATGAATTACCTTTTCTGAAGTACAAGTGGTAAGGGTGCTAGCAAAGCAAAATATTTTTGTGATCAATTGTATATATAAAAAAAAAAAAAAAAACTGAGCTAGTGAAGCACCCTGAACCTAGGGGTAAAGCTTTTAACAAAACTATTGGTTTATATCTGATATTCTCTGAGTTAAACACACACACACACCCCAAGATCTCAAATATCTCACCCGGTATATAGTGAGGAGAACAAGTTACCAAAATGTGTCTCAGTACATGCTTTATCATATTATGTGTAATCACGCCAGTCACCTAAAAAGAGTGAAGCGTAAAGGGATCACAATTGGATCCGGACATTCTGAGCCTCCCTCCTTAACCCCCAGAAGTTGTCTCTATGTGCCCTGTCCTCTTGATTGACATGTTTCATTTTAAATTTGGCAACATCTTTAGTCCAAGTTGTGGAGGGGAAAAAAGTGAACTGCAGAACTTGGATTTCTCTCTAACTTTGCCTGCTCATCTTTAGCACTTACTTTAGTGAAGTGGAGTTGTATTTGTAGTATTCAGAGCAGTAGTATGTTCACGAGTAAAATGTCTCTTCTAGCCCCAGCATTCAAGCCTGTTATCATAGGATACAACAGCTTCTTTGGCAAGTTAAAAGCTGAGGAGTGGGCTCTCCTGCCTATAAATAGAGCATTTTTAGTGCATTATTTTAGATTTGGTTTAATTGACATAATATGGGCTGTATTTGGGAAGATGGGCATCATTGTGAAGCACCACATGACAATTCCTAGAAATAAAAATATTTAAAAAAACACTTGTGCAATCTTCTGCTGCTAAATTTATAGATTTATAGATTAGTTTTAGGACTTGACCGTTTCATTCATTATCCCAACAGGAATGTAATATTGTAGCATGAAGATGAAAGTATTGGGTTATAAGCCACACAGTTACCAATATCCTATCTGCTATAAACATGAAGTAACTGTGGATATGCCACTTAACTTGCATTATTAGCTCCAGAACATACCCACAGATGGAACTCAAGGAGACATACGCAATTATAAACTAACTCCTGTAAAATGCAAAACTATTGCTCTATTGGAAAGTTCCAGAATGAAAAGACTATCAAAGTTTATTGGTTAAATCTACATTTTGTATAAAGCATTTTTTACATTTTATAAAACTTCTTCATGCATAGCTTGGTTAGACTCTCTGGCATTAAGGTAATGATAGAAATGTGTTTGTCCCCACTATTGTGTATGCAGGTTTATTTATGATCTGGGGTTATTTTTATGTCTAAGGTCCTGGACAACTTGTGAGATGCATAACACCATGGACTCAAAGTTTTAGTAGATTTTTAAATCAAAACCTGACTTCCTCTGCCATGAAGCTTAACTTGAGTGGTGGTTGGATCTTCCAGCAAGACAGTGATGCAAAGCACATCTCAGAATTGACACAAAAATGATTTAGTGACCGCAAAATCAAAGCTTTGCTTTGGCCATCCTAATTAAGCAATTTAGGAGAAGGTTTCTGCTGTTAAATTGTCAAAGTGAGGCTGCACACAGTAGTAAACGAAAATCTGCAAATTGTGGTATGCATACACATAGGGTGTGGCCACCAAAAGGCAGACCAGCACGACAACTCTGACACAGGCAGTCATGAACACATGTTCAGCAACACATGTTTATTTTGGCTGTTGTTTCCCAGCTGCTCAGCACAGTACAGTGCTCTTTTTTCATTCTTCTTCTACTCTCTCTGCCTTTGTCTTTCTGTCTCCACTCCTCCTCCAGCAAACTTTGTAACTCTTCCTCCCGACTCTGGCTCCCGGAGCAGTCGTGGCAGGCTTCTTTTATCCTGCGCCTGGGAGTACTTCAGTGGCCCGTTATGTGCTCTGGAAGCACTTCAGGAGGAGGTAGAATGCCAACAAAGTAGGGCTCTGCAGTCCATGCAGAAGCCCCTGGTGGCAACCACGGAACCCATCTCCCATGGAAACTTGTGGGAGTCTGAGGCACTACTGGACCCCATGGGGGCTGCCATCTAACACTCTGGGTGAGATAATGCCCTGTGCAAGTTCTCTCCCCTAGTTCTTCCTTTTATGAAAGCATCCTGGCCATCCGCCACCACGGCTAACAGATTGTGAACACCTGATCACCACACCTAACATGATGATGTTGGACATCCCATTCCAAAACCATAAGGAAATAATATGGAACTGCCCCCATCCCACCCTTTTGTGACTGTCTGGCAGCCTTTACTCTTCTGGAAGGCTGTTCATTAGATTTTATTGGTGTTGGTTGAGGTAACTAGGAGGAGTAGGGTTGACATCAGGGCTCTGTGTTAGCCACTCGAGTTCCTCCATGTCTTTATGGACCTGGCCTTAATCCAGTTGTACAGTGATGCTGGAACAGAAAAGGACCTTCCACAAACTGAAGTGTACATTTGTCTAAAATGTCTTTCTGCTGTAGCATTAACAGTACCTTTCACTGCATTCAAGGGTCCTCTCTCAGACCATGCCATTATCCCTCCTCCAGCAAATGTTACAGTAGGTACTACGCAGTCTAGAAGGCAGAATTCTCCTGACATCTGAGAAACCCAGATTTGTCCATCAGACTGCCAGACGGTAAAGCCTGATTTCTCACTCTAGAGAGTACGTTTCCACTGCTCCATGTCCAATGGCATTGTGCTTTACACTACACCCACTTGGCATCGCAAATAGGGATCTTAGGCTTGTGTATAGCTCCTTAGCCAAGGAAACCCATGTCATGAAACTTCCGATGATCAGTTCTTGGGCTGATGTTGCTCCCAGAGGAACTCTGTTGTTATTGATGCCACAGTGGATAGCCCACTGTTACACACTATGTGCTTCAGTGCACAGCAGCCCTGCTCTGTGAGGTTTACCTGTGCTTCTGCTTTGTGGCTGAGCTACTATTGCTCCTCCATACTTTTCACTTCATGAAAGATAGCAGATCAAAAATATCTGCCGGGCTTTTGGTAAAGGAGGCATCCTGTGATGGCTCTATTGAGCTTTTCAGTACAACCCAGTGTTTGTCAATGGAGATTGCATGGCTGTGTGCTTTATTTGATGCACCTGTTAACAATCATTGTGAGGGATGCCCACATACCTTTGGCCCTATAGTGTATTTGACAAAGCTATTTGAGAATTTCCTTTATTCAGTTAAAATTCATATGTTTGTTAAAATAGTATATGAAATGTCGAAAGGGTAAACACTGACATTTTTTCCACAGCTAATTTTGCTTTTATTTACTACGGTTACCAATATTAGTGGAGTGCACTGTAACCGTTCATCTGTGCAAAAACAGAACTCTTAATAAAAGGAAAATGATGGAGACGTTTGCTAATCTAAAACAATACCCGTTCATTTTACTGTTTATAATTTCTCAAGTTTTCCTTTGTTTAATTGCAGCCAGTTGTATCCAAACCCTAGAGAGGTCGATCTAAAAGTTTAAAATGGTTAATGACAACTTGGAGAAATTTCTTTTCTTTGTCCTTAATCAGTAATGTTGTATATTTAGTTACCTTGTACTTAACTAGCACCTGTATTTTTGCCATGTAATTTGAAGGACATTTTTTGTTTTAAATTCTTTAAATATTTTAACAAGTCTGAGAAGGTTGTCTCTTCTACACCTAGCAATGGACTGAAAGTAAGTCATTTAGGTTAACTTGTCTGAATTCATTAACATACTTGAGGCTTTAAGCATCAAGGACTTGGGGGCAGGTTCAGATTTCACGGCATTCATACTATGCTAATTTGAGTAGCTGTTTAGTTTATGCTTTATGTAAAAACTACACCTGGACCATCACGCTCAGTATTGTGTATTTCTCTGTATTTAGAGCTTACCCATGAGTTCCTGCAGATCCTTGAGAAGACCCCGAGCCGACTGAAGCGAATACGAAACTATAAGGTAACGTATGGGGGTGCTTTTCCATGATAGGAGTGTTTGAGAAGGCAAATGTGATTAGAGGATCTGTACAGCAGATGGTGTAGGTCTTTCTCAAGTGTATGGATGAAAGGTGAAGAGAGCTAGAATATTTTCATTTCAGGATGGGTTTACGTGTAAGTATTTAGATATCCAGTGATGGTGAGATTGGTGGCCCTGAGGGATGAGTAGTATTTTAGGGTTGGTAAGGATGCAGGTCAGAGCATATCTATTTTTAAAGTTTGTGGGCGAGTCTGGTTATGGATGTAGACTGGGAAATGTTATATATACTGTAGGCAAGGTGGCTAATTGATGTGACTATAACTGTTAATTTCCAACATTTTGCTCACTATATAAACCAGATATTTTAAAACTGCCACTGTGAAATTGTTCCTGAATAAGTTGTTATCCTTGTGTCACCCAAATAGAACCAATAATGTTTAATTTTAGTTAAATTTATTCTTCCAAAGCATGCTTTTCATAAGACAATCTCTGCACATGTGTAGGGTTAAAAAATATTAATTGGCCCTATGTAACATACTACACCAGGTCAAACGTTTTAGAGCACCTCTGTTTTTTTCTGGTTTTATGGAAATGCACTCAGTTTAATGTCTTAATGTATCATGAAATCAAAGAATAGAAAAAATAAGTCAAGGAATCATTAACTGTACAAAATTGTATTCACATTTTTGATTCGTCAAAGTAGCCACCTTTTTCTGATATAACAGCCAAACACACACGTGGCATTCTTTCTATAAATTCTATAAGGAAAATCAAATATTAGTCAGAAAGATCTTCCCAACACTGGTTCAGAAACTCCTACAAATGAGTTGCAGTTGTAGGTTGCTTTCCTTTCACCCTTCTATCCAGTTCTTCCCAAACTAGTTCAATGGGGTTTAATTCTAGAGACTGTGCTGGCCAGTCCATATTTTCAGGTGTACATTCTTGTTCTTTTCTTTTAATGTATTTCTGACATGTCCTGGAGGAATGTTTTGGGTCATTGTCTTGTTTTAGGATGAACCCCTGACCTACTAGACACAGACCAGAAGGTATTGCGTGGTGCTGCAAAATGCTGTGGTAATCCTCTTGATTCAGAATGCCAGTCACTCTGTATGAGTCACCAACTCTGCTTACAGCAAAAGAACCCCAACCATCACACTTCCTTCTCCACGTTTGACAGTTGGTGTCACACACTGACACTGAGGAACCATCCTTTCACCAATTTGGTGGCGTACAAACACACTGCACAGTGAACCAGAGGTTTCAGATTTTGATTCATCGGTCCATATGACTTTTTTCCAGTCTGCAGTAGTCCACAGCTGGTATTTCAATGCTCGGACAAGCCTCACTTTCTTATTTTGTCCTGTAAGTAATGGCTTTCTTCCTGCCACTCACTCTGTCAAACCTGCAGCACAAAGTCATCACAGTAGAAATTGAGGTTTGATTTTTTTTTTTTTGTCTCCAGCCTGCACTGTTAAGCTATGATTGAAGCGGTTGTGCTGTGAGGCACCTATAACGCAAGCTGGTGACCCACTTGTCTTCTGATTGGGTTGAGACTTTGGGTCTGCCAGATCTCCTCCACTTTCCAATTGCCTTTGAATTGTGTAGGACACCACTGTACTCACTAACACTGCAATTTCTTTTGCAATTTCTCTAAATGAAAGGCATACATTTTGTAAGGGTAATAATGCCTTGCCTCGTTTTATTTTTTGATTGCATGTTTCATGCCATTATCACTGAAATTTACAACTTTCAGCAGTGCAATATTGTCTAATAAGTCTTCAGAGGGTGTAGTAAAAGTCTGTTTGAACTCTGCATTTAAGTAATCAACAGAAGTTGGGACACCTGTGCAAATGTTTTGCTTCAACTTGCAAGACTTAACTTTTATTGCTGCAGACCATCTGTAGGTTGTAATCTATTAGTTGATCCCTGAAGAAGGCCCGTTTATAGTATTCTGAAGTTTCCTTTTTTTGTTTTTTTTTGCTAACCTTAACTTTAAATTTAAACCTCTGGCAGTATCTTGTCACCATTTTAGTTCATTCATTGCATTACAACTGATTAAATTTGGAAAAGAAATGACAAACTGTGGTGTTCTAAAACTTTTGACCAATAGTGTACATATTACATTTTATTTACATAGTGCTTAACAAATGTTCATAACAGTACAGTTGGAATAAGAGCAAAGGTAATGTTATAACCGAGGATGCAATGAACACCAAATAATAAATATACGAAAAGCAAGGTTCTGAATTAGACAAAAGAGCAATATGCTTACGTTTCGGAATATAAATGTTGCTAAAATCAACCAATAAAAAGAATGATGAGTAGAACAGGTCAGGATTTTGATTTCAGTTTTATAGCCAAACACCTAATAAATGAAGGCTATGCATGAGCTAATTATTTGATGTTGAGGTCAAATCTAACAATTTCAGCTGGATATCAGTCCCGAACAGAGCGGCACGGCACTGCAAAGTAAACAGACCATTTGGAGTCTCCTCATAAAGAGAAGTAAACTCCCCTTTTTTTTTCTTTCTTTCGGGTTTTGCATGACATATTAAGATTGCAGTACACAAAGAATTGGGTAGCCCCAGTGCGTTACCATTGATGAGCCATATGTTAAGTTAGGCAATATTAGATGAAGAAAGTTTGTTGCACACAGATCCATCACCTGAGTTTATTTCCAAGCTGAGCCGGTACGGTACATTATTCTTCTCATCATAAACTCTGAGCATTAAGAGGGCTGATTAGCTCCCGGCTGGTGACAATCCCCTGTCAAAAACATTGGGGTACTGTGGTATTCAAAGTATATAAGGATTATTCCAAAACAACCATTTGCTTTCAGTAGAACATATAACATAGAAAAGATCATCACAATAATGTTTCAGCATAGTAGAAATCCAATTATTTCTCAGTGTTTTGTCTTGGTAGAGTAATATATTCCTCTACTTTCCCATTTTGTATTATTATGTAGCCTTTGTCAGAATGTCTCAAATCTCCCAGTCTTACCACTGTTTATAAGGTAATGTACCATATAAATTCTCCCCACCTTCCCTTCTACATGTATAACCTCAAGCAAATCGGTATAGTAAAAGACAAGCAGTAGTTAAGTTACACTTTAATGTATGATTGATAATATTCATAAGTAATATGCAAAGTACATTTGAATATTGTCAACCATACAACCTGATAAATGGTTATGTGTAGTTTCAGGTGGCGCACATACTTGTTAGTTACTTTAAATGTCTCTAGTTAAGGCATCGTGTGGTGAGCTTTCTTCAGAACAGGTTGCATGCCCGTCTCAATATGGCTGCCAAGCTGTGCTCTTCATTGTGTTGTCCTTTTCAGTTCATGGTGTGAGATGGTCTTTCATCAGTTTGGTAAGAGAGAGAGAGAGCTGGGTAAAGCAAGCAAATGTATAGGTTTTCTTTCCAACCCCTACAGCCAATAGGGCATCATGGTACTTAAAGGCTTCTGATACAAGCCAGTTCCAAACAGCCATACTTCATACCAATGGGGGGGGGATAGAACGCCTTCACACCTGCCCTCCAAACCATGTGTTAAGGTAAAGCTTGGCAGTTAGGTGGTCTGGCTTTCCTGTGGGGGTTGACTGAGAGACTTTAGCAGAGAAATATTCCCCAAACCTGTCGTAAAATTACAAAGAAACTCATTCCTAAAAGGGGGGTGGGGTTTGACTTTCTTAAACCATCAAACTGTTGCTGCTGTTATCAAGGTTGAGCACAGGAGAGTACTGACTGTGACCTAGAGAGGCTCCAGAGGAAATGAAAACTGTTGCTATGCGATTTTCTGATCCAGTAAAATGTGTTGAATAATACTATAAGATACCAAAGAACATCAAACTTGCATTGATAATGTGTCTACGCTTTTGATAAACAATTGTGAAAATAGTTGAACTTGTGTGTGTGTGAGGTTTTTTTTTTATTTTTTTTTTTAAACTGATTTCAATAAAAGTGTTGTAAATTTATTTAAGGGAGTTTGACGGTTGCTTAAATGCATAATGTCTGAATTTGGCCTTCTGTACTTGGAGCTTGTTTATGGTATTTTCTTAAATCAAATATGTGAGACTATTTTTTTTCCCCCTGTGCTCTTTTATTGTTGGTAAGCATTAATCTAGTGCTGTGGACCATGTCCATGAATCAAAATGTGGCCGCACAAAGTTCTTTATGAGGGCTTCATATACAAAAACACTTCTGCTTTTATTGACGTTGGTAAAGAACAATAGAGTTTTTGTAAAAAAAAACATTGTCAGTTACTACTTCTCTGTAAACCCAGATAACAGTTACGTATTGTGAATATGTTAGTTTTATGTCAAGCTATTAGTGTTCATTTAAGAGCACATATTTGGTATTAATCTTTTACATTGCACTAATGTTACTTTTCATCTTTCTGTCCTAGATTAACTAAAACTAATTAACCAGAATTGATGCCTTGCTATGTGCTTTTTATTTTATTTTTTTTAATCTTTAGGCAGGAGCTGCACCAAAGAAATCCAAGGTCCAGGAGGGAGGAGACCAGACGGAGACAATGATGTCTATGATTTCTATGGCATCTTCAGAAAGTGCTCTGGCAGGGCTCATGAGCATGTCTGCACCTCCTTCCTCTATGTCTTCAGGAGAAGAGAAGGACACTTCTGGAATGTCCCAGGGCACTCAGCAGTACTGGCATCAAAAGGTGAAAGCAGAATCTCGTTCTGAAACACTCAGGGCTACTGTTGCTGAGCATCCTGGGGTGATTAGTGGTCACCCTAGGGTGCCGACTCATGGCCACATAGCTAATACTGACATGGGCTTCCATCCTCCGCAGGTTGTAGGAGGGAAGTGGCCGGCTCCACCAGCCAAAGTATCCCTGAGCGAGTACCGAGCCAAGCATGCAGAGGAACTGGCTGCCCACAAACGCACCCTGGAGAACATGGAAGCCAACGTAAAAGAGCAGTATGCCACCGCCGCGCAGGCACTCATAGTACAGCAGAGAAAGGACAAGACAAATGCACCACACCAGAGGGACAGCAGTAACACTGAGGGCGCCAACCCTTCCCCTATTATTGTGAAAATCCCTGTTGGTGGCTCCGAGAAGACAGAGAGGCCTGCATCCAGCAAACAAGAGAAACTCCTGAAGCTTCGGCTGCCAGCAGCTGGCCCAGGGGAAAAGGTGGTTCCACCTACAGTTACCTCTCATTCGCGCCCTGAGGAAATCAAAGTGCGAATAAAGGTCCCTGTAGTGCCAGAGAGGCAAAGCTCGCCAGATGAGGGCAGCGGAAAGCACAAGGACCGGTACAAGGGACATTCCACCAACCATCACCACCACCACCATCACCACCACCAGCAACAGCAGCATTCTTATAAGCATGGTGGAGGGAGTGGTATAGGCAGCAAACATACCAGTGACTCTTTAAAGCAAAATGCCTCTCAGAGCAGCACCTCCTCCTCCCGTAAGCGTCCGTTCACAGAAGACGTGTCTACTGCCAGCTTGGTGGCTTCTCACAACCATCATCCAAAGGCGAACAAATACTCCAGAAACTCTTCCTCCCACAAGCTACACAACTCCTCTTCATCTCAGTCATCCAGCCAGCAGTGTAGCTTCTCTGCTCCAGGTCTCTTGTCTTTCCCTTCCTCCCTTATGTCGCAAGCAGTTGGCTTTGGTCATGGAAAGGGGGAGAAAGTGCCAGTGGGGAGTGACTCAAATGGACATGGTGTAAGCAGCCAGTCAAATGAATACCAGGACACGTTTGAAATGCTGAACTCCTTGCTGAGCGCCCAAGGTGTGCAACCAGCACAGGCCCCTATGTTTGACTATATGCCTGCCTACCGTTTCCCAGGGATGGCAGTGGGGGCAAAGCCCTCGGGCACAGACGGCTCCAGGCCGCCACCACTGCCAGCTGAACCACCTCCCCCACTCCCACCTCTCCCAAAGTAATGGCTTTGCATCTTTGCACAAAGACACTGGTTTTATTTTTGTCTAACCTCTTCCCCCATTTCTGTTGTGGTCATCAAGATATTGTCTATTAGATCCTGGACAGTGCTTTCAGACTCTCATGCCTGCCACTATATGTCTGACAGCAGAGTAATGTACTGCGTTCTCATGTGATTTTTTTTTTTTTCTTTTGTTAATAGCCACTTGTCTCGCCAAGGACATAGATGCAAAGCGAAAGTGGCTGGTTGCATTTTCTACATTTTGATAAGACGATCGAAAGGAATTGGAAGTGCTCATTGTCTTTTGATTTGGCAAGTCCAGTTGAGAAATGATTATTGAAGCTACTGGACCTTTTTACATCTGCATTTCTGTTTGTTTGTTTCATACAGAAAAACTTGGGCATTGCGGGTAAGAGCTGAGATGTACACTAGTGGCCTGTTCAGTAGATCATTTGCATCCAAAGCAGTGTTTCTGATTGTTGCCACTTTCACTGTCTGCCAGTTTGACTCGCAGCCTGGCCCTTCAGAGAAACTAACATTTAATCAATCAGTGGAATATTTCTTGTCTGGTGAGCAGATTTGAAGGTTATGATGTAGACTACTTTGTGACTTTTACTGAACTAGTTTTGCTTTAACCACTGTGACATCTGGTAATAGACACTAAGGTGGCTCTATAATCATCTTGTGTCCTGTCTCCACTTCAGAATTATTGCTATCATGCATAAACCGTTCTCTCCTGTTCCTGACTGTCATTCAGGCAAGAACGCAGAGAGGTGGTTTTACAAATGACGGTGACATGCACCACTGTTGTTAAATCCCCCAAGATTCCCATGCAGTCTTCCCATGTAGGTATAATTGCAGTTTAGGTCTTAGATAAAGCAGTGTTTTCCAGAACCTGTCAGTGATGACATGCTCCTTTTCAAAGGCAGACAGCAGATAAAAAGGACAATGATCAAGGCTGATTTATGCTTTCCGCATTGGCTGTTGCATGGTCTTGGTGAATGGCCTCTGTAGAGATTGAGGAATTAAGATTTTCTTTAAACTCATTCCAGTGGCATGGTGATAATTTAAATAGTTGTCCGTGTACGCAACAATCTGTTTAAAATTCACAAAATTACTGAAGTCACCCATTTACAAATCTGAGTATCTTTACGCCAAGCTTTCACAAAAAAGAAATTGCCAATATTTTCTAATCCCACTCCCAACATATATGGACAGAAGTGGCTAAAGTCTATCCCAAGTTTCAAAAAGCAAGGACCAATCCAAAACAAGCACATTGCAAGATGTACCTTTGCAAGCAGTGCTGGCTAGCTTACACTGTCTTCGTCCTCAGACATGTCAGGTTAAATGGAAATTTTAAATTGACCTTGTTGGGATGTGCATGAGTGGGCCCTAAAATGGATTGTACTCTTAACAATTTTCAGACTTATTACATCACTAGCCTTTTAACATTACTGAACATTGTCATGTTAATATGTTACTTATGTAGTTGTGGCTGGGGAAAAAAGGTGTGTGTTTTATGAAGAATTAAGATAGCAAAATTACTGATATAGTAGGCATCAAGTGGAACCAATGCAGAACAGCAAACAAGATACTTTTCATGGATCTTCTGATTATAAGTTATACAGGTACATGTATAATTCACCTATTCGGGGATATCCAACTCCGATCCTGGAGGGCCGCAGTGGCTCAAGGGTTTCATTCTAGCCCTTTTCCTAATCAGTTGACCAGTTTTCATTGCTAATTAACTTCTTTTCCCTTATTGTAGTAGCCTTGTTTTTAAGGATTCAGTCCTCTGAATTGATTCTTTTCTTCATTAAATGGCAGCCAAACAGAAATGAGATGTGAAGCAAAACAGATGACCAACTAAATCAGGGATTCAAACTCCAACTAGTTTCACTCCAAACAATTGCTTAACGAGAAGCAGAATCTTGCTGTTAATTAAATCTGTTAT
This sequence comes from Polypterus senegalus, assembly GCF_016835505.1. Lineage (NCBI taxonomy): Eukaryota > Metazoa > Chordata > Cladistia > Polypteriformes > Polypteridae > Polypterus > Polypterus senegalus. Next base: position 14,450,567 of record NC_053156.1, on the reverse strand, counting down.
TTAATTCCTTGGCTTGATGGTGCTCTTACTCTGCCACAGCAGACATTTCTACTTTCCTCCTAAGAACACCTTCAAAATGTTTTGGTGACCTGAGAAATCAACCTTACTGAGACTTTCAGCTTTCTTAATTTTCAGATATTGCATGATAGGCACAGGTGAGAGCTGGTCATGTGGCAGCTTGTTTTGTGTCTTATTATTTGGCTGCTAATTGAAGGCAAATGTAGCTAATTAGCAGCAAAAAGTGGTCATTAATTAAGAAGATGGCTAGAATGAAAACCTGCAGCCACTGCAGACCTTCAGAGCTGGAGTTGGACACCCCTGACCTATCTGGTGTTCAGAGGTATGCTCCAGGCATTTATTTTGGCTAAAAGTATTGTTCTGGAAAATTTGCTTGTACAAAACGGGAATGCATTATTTGGCATCATGTGAAGGGGATGGTAGCCAGGGAATGTGCCACTACAAGGCAGGACTCCTGACCAATGAATAAAGGGGTGGAAACGGAGCTTCAGGACAAAAGCTTGTTCTTATTTCGGTGTGTTCCACTTTCATTCAAAAAGTGAACTTTACAGATATGGTCTATGTAACTTATCGTAAAAATCTGTGTGTTCAGGACACCATGAGCATAGAACTTGAATATCTGACACAGGTGATTTGAGTTTTTTTTTTTTTTCTTCCCTAGGGCATTTTGATATTGTTTGCTGCTGTTCAGCATTGCCCACCATTGTTGCTTATTGTACCAGAAATTGTGTTCCCTTCATTCTTCATAAAACATTGTAGCCATAACTACAAACAGTCTGGGGTGTAAGTAACATAAATGATTATCGTTGGGTGGGGTATTCCTTTAAACTTAAGTTTAGTCGTATAGATAAACTAGTATTGTTGACATTATGCTTAAACATTCAACAGTTTTTAATGATAGTCTCTGGTAGAGTTGAAAAAGGCATAATTACGGCATACAAGTCTATCACTAACTGATGCTTCTGTCCATGCACAGTAGTCTCTCAGGATGTCGTTATGCTTTCTGAGGTGATATGGCAGGAACACGTACTTAGGATGCTGTAAATTACAAGCAGCGGGTCTGAATGCTGAGCTAAACGGCTCACCTGTGACGGGGCTGATGTGCAGCTGTGTGCTCGATTGGTTACATTCAGTGACGTAACTTGCTTCAGATTTAGTGATGATTGTTGGCGCATTCATCTGTGTCAAAATTAGCTACATTTGTAGGTAAAAAAAAATATGAAAACATCCAGTTGAAATTTTATTGAAATTTGTTTGGAAAGAAAATTTTGGGGGGTTTATGTGCTCATTCGTATCTATGGAACTGCCGATAGTTGAGTTCACCATGGCCACAGACCCTGTACTTTACAGCCAGATTGTATTTGTTCGGATTAATGATTTTGTATTACTAAATCATACAGGCCTCTCTCTCTCTCTCTCTCTGCATCCTGTCTTCATGTCTCTCTGTTTTGATTTCGGTGTCATTTACTGAATTTGGAAATGTGCTTTATGACAGATGTGCTATGCTACATGACATTGTGACCACCTTTCACTTTGCGTCAAAACATAAATCAGCCTGTCATTTGGCCATAGAGGGGAGAGGTGGTTGGTGTGGGTGAAACCTCCTGCTGAATGCCATCCCTGCAAGGAAGTTGAAGTTGTAACTGGTGGGACTTGGATGCAAGGTGACATTCTGAATAGGTTTTGCCAATGTGGGGGACACACTAAAAATTGAGACATTGAGTCAAAGAGAGGCTTCAGTTCCTTTTAATTTTGTTTTTCTTAAAAGGGATGTTGCAGCAAAACAAATATTAATATGTTTTATATTGATTCTCCTTGAAGTTAGTATTTATGTCAAAGTTTTGTGCTGTTGTATTCACAATTTGCACTTTTTATTTTTATTTTTTTATTTTTAAGTACACCAGATCTTGCCAGGAAAGTGGAAAGAAAGTGAGGAACTCTGAACCATGAATGCAATTTTATGAAGCACCTTTCTGTAGTGAAACCATCCCAAGATGCGTTGTTGTGACTTTGTTGTTTGTTTTTTTTCTCTGCATTTCTACCACGGTCAGGTGAGGTGATTCAGGGTCATTCGAGGAGACAGTAGGAATTGAACCTGTGACTTTGTGCTTTACACTGTAGGGTCCAGCACCTTTGCAACTAATCTGCTGCACTGCATTCATCTGACATAGGGGCGTTTAAAACTGCTTGACTTTTTCCTAGGGAATTCATCCTGTAGCACTATACAGGTACAGTAAATGCTTCACAATTTCTAAAACAGGAGCACTAAGACTAATAGAAACTGAACTGACATGTTGTTGGGTGTGCCAGCATGTTGACTACACTGTGACTGTCTAACTTGTTAATTTTATTTTGCGTTTTGCTTCGGTATTTAGCAGCGATCTGCCAATCCATTTTAGCCAGGTAGGTTTGCAGGGCACCAAACTGTAAACATTTATTTTTTGTAGCATCTTTTCTATAGTAAACATCTTCCCAAGGCATTTGACAAGTACACATACAACAATATATTACAGGTATAGCATTGGCAAATTTAAGTGACTTGTTTATAGTCGACACTGCAATTGGACAGTGACCAGCAGATCCCTGGGGGGGGAGAGTCCAGTTCTTTGCCGTTAGAGCACGCAGGAACACCCTCCAGGATAAATCTGTTCTCAAAAGGTCACAGTTGCCAGTTCAGGACATCAAGGCCACTTAACAGGCATGTCATTGGGCAGGAGCCTGTTATTGGTTTACTGGGGTCTTTGTCTGCCTGGTGTGGATTGGCACATTTGAGAGTTTAAGCACCAGCCCTCGTCGTTTTGTTGTAGTGTTTACAGAATAGGACTATGTTGATCAATAATGTTCATTTTTTGTAATCATCAGGATTAAAACCCAGTGCCTTGTCGGAGCAGAAAGTACCACCGCAATGTCAAGTCAAATTGTGTCTGATATAAATTATACATACGGTGCAGTATGTAGTGAAGTTCTTGTTCATATTTATGTACCTAATACAAGTATGGTCCAGCTGGTCGACTGTTTGATAATTCACAGCAGCAGTTCGTCACCGGCAGGGTACACAGTTGGAGACGTCTACAGTGTCTCTTTGGTCCTGAAGATTCAACTTGAATTCCTGCTCTTGCATTCGTAGCTTAAACACTCAGACTGTCCATTCACAAATGGCAGGTTTTCTGTGTCAATTTTTAATCCAAGATGCTTTATGAGTGTCTCTGTCTCTTCCCCACCCCCTTACATTTTGCAGATTGTATCTGCTTATTAAGGGGCAGGCCAGCGAGCAGCAGAATAACATGTTTTGACTGCTCTTAGAAAAATAACATTACCTCCTTTTGGCAACAGTGTGCAAATCTCCATGTTGGAGTTGCTGCCATTTCAGTCAACTTAAGCTTGCATTTGGAAGTGGAAATCCCAATCACGGTTGACTTGGGTACTACAGACCACCTCTAGATTATACCACTGACCACTGTTGTTAAACAAAAAAAAAAGAGGGTGGGGGGTCCTCTGCTGATGAATTATTGCATAAGATATGCTGGATGGGGTACCAACTGAGAAAATGGAGGAATAGATGACGAGATCCACTGGGTGATGTTGAGTTCATGCAGAAGATAGCAGGAGACTCTGTCAGACTACTGTTGTGAGAAGTTAAGCAAAATGACACCTTTTATTGACTAACTATTGTAATCGTTCTAGTTAGCCAATCAAAGGTGTCATTTTGCTTAACTTCTCACCACATCCATGATGGCTAACAAAGTACAACACCCTAGTACTTCAGGCTACTGTTCTAATCTTAAACCAGTCAGCCAGGTTTGCTTTGTCTTTTCTTCAAACACGTAACCCTCGTGACAGCACAATTAAATCTGGACTACAGTGCAGTGGCCGCTGATTAGCTGCTGTGGGTGGAAGATTTAGTTGAAGCTGACAGACAAAGAGGCAGGCGGAGATTAAACGTGGGCATTGTGGTGGCTTTCGCACACGGGGTCTTTGTCAGTGTTTTGCTTTAATTTTGTTTCTGGGTAGCTTTTGTTCAGTCAGATTCAACTGTGGTAAAGGCGTTGATTGAATGGCACTTTATGAAAACACCCCGTTTTGACTACTGTGTATGGGTGAGTGGAGCTTGGCAGCCACTCCTGAGACGCTTTGAGATACCCCAAGCTTTTGAGCGTTTGGAGTTCATTGCCAGACAGAGATGGCTTCTGAAACTGGTGACCATAAAACTACAGGTGCCAAGGCTCGTATGAAGTACTGGCATGTGTAGTATCTTGGGTCGCAAGCTTGTCGAGAACATTTGTGAGAAAACTGCACAAAATGGGCAAAAAAAACCATGAAGAAGAGACTTCAAGGTGTCTGGGCCAAGGCCATTACCAGGTGAGTTGGGACCTCTGATGCTGGAAATGTTTGCCTTTGGTGTAGTTTTCTTTGTCCACGACTGACTGAAAAGATGGTGCAGCAGCACCCAAATGCCATTCAAGGCACTAAAGGAAAATTGCCATTGTCTGTCAGGCCCGTTATAAAGAACATTGTGAAAGCACTTCAGTAATGCAACCCAGGTTGGGCTTTTTGAAGAACCTTTGTCTTCATCAGCCCAACCCCCATGTGTGTGTCCATTCCCCTCCCCCTTATCTGTATATTTGTATTTGATTGTAATTAATAATTGAAATTCTGTTCTTGTAAGAAAAGGAAATCTGTATACACACATCTGTATGTAAAGGATAAGTGTACATTGTACATACATTTTTGTATGTTTTTAGTGATACCAAGATGAACTCAGGTTTAGAATTTCTTCTGGGGGAATTCTTTTAATACATGTAAAATAAAATTAAGGTTTACATTTCACAATTTTTTTTTTTGGTAATTTTTCTTTGTAAAAATTGACAATGTGGTAGAGTTCCTCCCTGATGCATTACTCCTCTTGATATACATATATATATATATATATATTTATATATAATATATTAATTAATGAGCTGTATGCTTGGTGCTAGTGAGAGAGAGAGAGAGAGAAGAGAGTATTTGGATTGTCGTGGGGATGGTAATGGGATGGGGGTTTGATTCCATTTTAACAAACTGCCAGAATTTACAACCTCTGACATATGAATATGAAACGAAGATATATATTCTAAATATATATTTTTTTTTTGTTTTTGGCACCTGTTCTTTAATAAAAGAATTCAAATGAATATGGTCTGCTCATTCGTTGCCAGTTGGTGCTTTACTGAACTGCTGTCTGCTGTAGATGTTCACTGCCCTGATCACGTCTTAACCCTTACAACGTCTTTGGGTCAAATTTGACCTGGTGTATGTCTGAAATTGGTAAGAGCACCGTAAATGTCTCTTCAAGGAGAAACTCGTTAAGTGTTCCTATGTTTTTTTCCCCCCAATATATATATATATATATATATATATATATATATATATTTTTTTTACTATTGGTTAACACCCCATAATCTGTACTGTTTCTAAAAACATGAAATATTTCAGACTGACTCTAAATCTTAGGTGCTTTGCTGTCTGGGGGAGCATATACTCCCATTCACTCATTTCACATTTTTCCTTGTAGCAACTTTGTGCTAAAATAACTTCATTTTTTTCCCTCACCAGGCAACACTCCTTCCCAGAATGACAGAGCAAAAAGAAGATTTTTAGAATTTTTTCTAAATTTATTAAAAATATGAAACTGAAATATCCCATTAACACCAGTATTGAGACACTTCACTGTGGCATTTGAAATTAGGCTCAGGCACATCTCATTCTGTTAATCATCACTGAGTCTAGGGGGCTCTGCTTGCCCACCCTCGGGTTTGGTTTACCGGATATACCATTTTAAGAGATGATGGGAATGTTACCAATGCTTTATTTTCACTTTTACTTAATTAACTTTAGTAAAAACAATATGTGGGTAAATACGGTTTGTTTTCCTAATGTTTGTCCATGCTATTTCTTCTCCGCTTTGTCGTTGACTTGTCATCCAGAACGTATAAAATTATTGTCCTGATAAAATTTATAAGAGCTGAAAGCACAGGAAGTGTGTCTGACAAAAGCATTCACACGACTGAGGTTAGATGACCGTGGTCTTGTTTGAAAATAGTTGTAAGTATGGCGTGACTTGAAAGAATCTCATGTTTAAAAGCTTCCGCCTTGCAGGACTTCATACCGCAACGACGTTTTTGGAATCTTAATTCTCATTGGCAACACGAATAAGACGAACTACAAGTCTCCGACTTAAAGTTTAAATCCAAACAATATATTCAATCTCTTTTCACTGTTCCATTATTTCACAGAGTAATTACCATTCGTTTGCGCTAATGTGATCTTTACTATCCTTTTTTTTATTATTATTATTTATTAAAAGACTTTTGAATTTTACACTTTCATTATCTCTAACCTGCTCTGCATGTGTATCGCACCATCGTTTTTGAGTTCTTTATGACATTCTTCTTTGTCATCTACTCTTTGTCCTTTATTTCCGGCCCCAGGCGTGGTTAAATCTCTTTTTTTTGCCGGACGTACAAGTGTCTCTCCGAGAAAATCACGTCTCGTCTCCTTTCAAGATTTTTTTTTATAATAGAAGTTTGGAATCCTGTGCTCAATTCAAGGATTTAGATGGGGTAGTAAAGGCACACACCGTCCGCAGTTCACCAAAAAATAAAAAGTCATGAGGTTGAAGGAATTGCCTGCCGAGCTTACAGACAGGATTATGTTGAGGTCTGTAGAAGGGTGCAAAAAAAAATGCAAAGGTTCTTGAGAGCATGGTGGTGGCCTCCATAATTCTTAAATGAAAGACGTTTGGAGCAACCAGGACTCCCTCTGGAGCAGCGCTTCCCAAACTCGATCCTGGGGGACCCACTGTGGCTACAGGTTTTCGTGTTTCATTGGACTCATCCTAATTAAGTGAGTTATTTTCCACTTTCTGTGTTTTGGTGTCAATGTAGAAATTACAAATTAAGTTTGGTAGATTTTAATAAAATGTAATAAGCAGTTATATGGGGAAGGTGTCGTTTTGTTTTTTTTGTTTTTTTAAGTTGTTAACAATATTTTCAAACTACAGTGGAACCTCGGTTCACGACCATAATTCATTCCAAAACTCTGGTTGTAAACCGATTTGGTCGTGAACTGAAGCAATTTCCCCCCATAGGATTGTATGTAAATACAATGAATCCGTTCCAGACCGTATGAACTGTATGTAAATGTATATATTTTTAGTTTTTAAGCACAAATATAGTTAATTACACCATAGAATGTACAGCGTAATAGTAAACTAAATGTAAAAACATTAAACAACACTGAGAAAACCTTGAACAACAGAGAAACTAACACTGCAAGAGTTTGCTCTATAGCCTTACGACCCGCTCGCTAAAAACACTTTTTTTTTTTTTTTTAAAATGAGTTTTAAGCACAGGGAAAAAAGTGAACATTTGAAAAATCCGTAATTTAATAAACAACCAAGAAAAGTAACATTGCAACAATGCACGATATGAACCGATCGCTGGAAACAGAACTGAAAACTAAAACAAGTCCTTTCTACCTCATGCGTCCAGACGCTCGCTCGCTCGCTCTGTCTTTCGTGTGTGCGTGTGTCTCTTTCGCGAGCCTGGAGCGCCTGTATGTGTGTGTCGCACTTTCTTGCTCGCTGCACAGGGAGAGAACATGTACAAACCAAAAGGGAAACTGGCTTGTTCGTATACCGAGTGTGTGGTTGTGAACCAAGGCAAAAGTTTGGCAAACTTTTTGGTCATAAACCGATTTGTACGTGTACCGGGATGTTCGTGAACCGAGGTCCCACTCTACTCTTCCAGGTGTTCTGCTTATTTAATTGATTATTTACTAATTAGTGGGTCTGACACTGAAGTTGTTGCTGCTTTCCTGGGTGTCTGCTGTGCTGGTTGTTAATTGTCACTATTAGAGTTAAATGAAGGGAGCAAACTACACAGGAAAAAAAACAAAAGAGAGTTAAACATTTATAGCTTTAGAAAACAATAGAAATATTTCTAAATGTCTTATCTCTCTATTATAAAAGAAAATCTTGAGACGAGACTACTGCCAAGAGATTTTTTCATTCGTGTGAATGCTTTTGTCAGACGCAGTTCCTGCTCTCTCAGCTCTTAGTAGTGAAAAGCCAAGCAAAATGAGCCCTTTTATTGGCGAAGTAAAAAGATTACAATATGCAGGCTTTCAAGGCCTCTGGATTACATCCTGCCTGATCTTGGCTCTTTTGAAGACAATCTAAGGAAGAGTGTTTTTCACTTTAGATAAATCTCTCTGCCCTAAGATCTAAATATCTAACCTCACTGTAAAGGTAACTGATGTAGGGGAAAAAAAAGAAATGGTGGTTTTGCATTTAATAGTTGCAAAGGGTTTACATCTCGCCTGAAGAAGGGGCCTGAGTTGCCTCTCAAGCTTGCATATTGTAATCTTTTTAACTTGCCGACGCCTACCGTAGCATACGGCGGTGTAAGAATAGGAACAGAAAATGGTGAGAAAGGAATTCAGAAATCGAGAAGAAAGTAATACTTCTTGAAAGACGTAGTTGTGAATAGGTGTTTTGCTGGAGATGACAGATAATGAGTCGAAAGATCTAACCCTAGAAAAAGCTGAAGACTGGTGGTTGTAGATTAACGCAAATCTTTGCAAACGCTTGTCCTTGGGACTTCCTTTTCAGACCCGGTTCCCCCACGCCATTTCTCGATTCCTATTCCTCCTCTTCCAAACCCTTCCCCACGCTGGCTGTGGTCTCCCATACACCCCCATGCCGCTTTTCTTGATTCGTATTCCTTCTTTGGATGACTGCGTTCCCTGCTCCTCTCTCATGACCCCATTGGTGTCACGTCACCATCAAAGTGAAAGGTCACGCGGTCAGGCTAGATATAGGGCTGTGACGTAATGTGACAAAGGTTTGAAGAGGAAACGGGACGAACCAGAAGAGAAATATAAAGAAATCTATATATCCTCTTTAATAAAACCCCTGTGTGCGTCTTCTGGTGAAGTGCGCATGCTCAGGCCGTGCCGTGCATCAAACTGTGCCCCGCACATGCGCACAGCACAGTGAATGGCCTTGCCACGGCCACGCATGATAACAAATAAAGGACACCATGGCTGGGGAAGAGTGCTGATTGGGTAGTTGCGGCTGCGCACATAAAATCCATTGCTGGGGAGACGCCACACATACAATAATCGGCTGCACGCCAGCACAGATTAAAATACTTGCTGGGGAGACGACACAGTCACGATTATCGGCTACACGCCACACATTAAATCAGTTGCTGGGGACACTCTGCTGATTGCCCAAAGTTGTGACAGAAAATTAAAGTCATACTAGCCATGTGCGCCTAACTGTGTTGCGCGTGTTAAAGTTGTCTGTGAAGGGCTCCCTGTTTAAACACGGCTGCCAGTCGTGAACTGGGCCCTTCGTCGCACAGCATTATGATTTTTTTATAAGGGAAACAAAATTACAAAAGAAAACCCTTGGATATTGATTTGATAGGACCGGCCTACTCTTAATCACTGTCCGAATGGTAATTATGTGGTGGTGTAGGAGCATTCTGCTTCTGTCCGTTCACAGTCCGTCTCGTATTTCACGATGCTATCGTTTCCTCTCACGATGTCTTCTCAACCTTCCTCCAATCTCGCAGGTTGCTTTGTGGCAATCCAAAGAGTAAGGCAATATACACGGAGCAATGGTTATAAAAGGGGGACACATAGGTATCCAGGCTCTTTAAAGCATAAATAGGGATCACTTCACTGACATGTGAGCAAGCCACGGTACAACTGTGAGACGCGCAGCACTCGCCGGCTACAACGTAACAATAATAATTTCCAGAACGTGCTGTTACGTTGTCATTCATCATACCCACTGTCTTTCTTTCATTCATATGTTACGTAGGCACGTACCTTTTATCTTCTGCAATCTCATTCTCTAACCAGGCCTCAGGAGCTGACCAGCGTAACACTGTCCACCACCCCTTTCGTTATTCTGGCACATTGTTGACATCCGTGAGTAACAACAACGTACTAAACTGGACGGTGGTCTACGATACGTGGAATTCACAGACAAACAACGATCAGGATCTAAATGAAGATCTCTTTAGTTAATTTAAAGCACAACAATTTGTTTAGTTTGAATGTCTGTGTTTTGAGGTGTGACTGGCGTACTGCAGTCTTCAGTAGTATAAGCCTGGAGGAGATTCTTAATGCAATGCCTATGTTTCAGCTGTCTCTCTACTGTCTTTCTACTGCCATCTAGTGCTTCTTCTTCTAATTCATTCACGGACAAACAAAGATCAAGATCCAAATATAGAGAGATTACGGACAACAAAGCCAGTATTGCCGTCAGTGAAAATTACAGGCATTTTACAGAAATACAAACCAGTATTACTGCAAGAGAAAATTAGACACACAATACAGTGATGCATATTACAGCCACATACAGGCCAGTATTACTGTAAGTGGAAAATATTACGGACGTATCTACTAACAACATGTCACCCAAAAAAGGACACGTCAATCAAATCCTATATAAGCAACATCTCCTTGAAGAACAGTCAGCTCAACAAGTAAACATCAACAAAAGAAAGGCTGAAAAACAAAGAAAAATACGAACAAATAGATCGATTGAAGAAAAAGAAAATGAGCGTCAGAAAAATGCTGAAAGAGAGAGACTCAGAAGAGCAAACCTTAGAAAAAGTTGGCGTTTACTTGCCAGATCCAGTATTCAGCCACGGTCAGTTATGTTGCATTATCAAGCGTTAGAAGTTTTCCAGATGTTGTTGTCAACGTTGTAGAGATTCCTGAACAAGGCAAACTGTTGCCAAACTCGGACAGAATATTTACAAGAAATGTTGTCTATAATTGTACAGAAACATTTCATGAGGTAAAAAAATAGAAAATTTTACCTAAATATCTTCTTCAGATATTGTGTCCTACAGATAAAGTTTTACACTAAGGCAAAATTAATTATAAGTCTCATGTGAAATAGTGTTTAGTTTACGCCTGACATCATCTCATTGAAGTGTGGCTCTTCCTGTAGGGTTATTCTGATCTCCTCTTGGTTACAACTGTACTCCAAAAGCCGTGCTCCATGCTTTTCCACTTTTCAAGGCTCACTGGGAGAGGAAAAAAGGTGAGCGCTCATCATTACAGAGAGGCTGCAGAGCCATGAGAGTTTGTTTAGCCTTTCCTTTGTAGATCCTTTGTGTATTTTTATAAATATCAGCTGTGTTCTTATTCATTATTTCATGTTTTTTACTTTCTCGTATATAAAACATAGGGAAAGTATTGTCAAGTTGGGTAGCATGCACTGGTACAGCGTGTTGCCGCACTCGCTACACGATGAAACAACTCGGGATCTCGGTTGGCAACCCCCCAGGCAGACACGCGGTCCGGAAATGACCCTCTATCTGCCACAGCCAGGTGTTACGTGAGCGACCCCTTGGCCTGGTCCAGCCATTCGGGTCCCCAACAATGAGGATCTTGTGAGCCGGATCACCCTCGAGGAAACGCGCCACATGGCCGTAGTGCCGTAACTGACGCTCCCTCACAATTCAGGTCATGTGCCTCATTCGGAACTCCATGAGCAACACAAAGTCACACCAGTGGGACCCAAGGATTCTCTGAAGAGACACACATGAAGGAGTCCAGTCTTCGTCTCAGGTCACTGGGTAGCGTCCATGTCTCACAACCATATAGCAAGACAGGAAGAATCAGGACTGTAAAGATTTGGACCCTCGTCCTTTTTCAGAGATATTGGGAGCACCACACACTCCTTTCCAGCGACCTCATGACCCCCATGCTCTCCCAATACGTCTATTGTTTTGTCTTTGTTTTTTATCAGGACCCTCACTCAGTCTCTCAAGTGCCCAGATCAGAGCTTCCATTGACTCCATGAAGATCACAACATCATCTAAAGTCAAGATCAGTGAATCTCTCTTCACCAACAGATGCCCCACAGCCGCTGGACCCCACAACCCTACCCAACAACGAGTCCATACAAGCATTGGACACAGTAGGAGCAGAACAGACCCCTAACGGACCCCAGAATCAACTGGGAAAAACACAAAGGTCCTGCCTTCACTCTACACAGCACTCACAGTACCAGTGGACAGGCCGGCCATGATAAGTATTGTAATCGCCCAAAAATTCAACGTTGAGATTTTGATGAGTCTTTACATCTTATAGTTGTGGCCAAAAGATTTAAGAATGACACAAATATGAAGTCTGCTGCCTCAGTTTTTATGATGGTAATTTCCATTGACTCCAGAATGTTCTGACGAGGGATCAGATGAATTGCCAAGTCCCTCTTTGCCAGGAAAATGAACTTCATCCCAAAAGCCCACTGCATGTCAGCCCTGCCACCAAAGGACCTGCTGCCGTCACCTTAATGATCCTCTCATTAACTCAGGTGAGAGTGACTGAGTCACAATAGAGGGGTGAAGAAGGTTACAGGGCACCAAAGAGAGTCCAGCAAGCACCAGGAGTGTCACCTAAAGTGGATTCAGTAGCGGGCACCACCAGGGTAGAGCTGGTTCAGGAATGGCAGCGGGCAGGTGGGAGTGAGGCGAAGACTTGTGGAGGATGGCCTGGTGGGTGTCAAGAAGGGCAGCAAAGAAGCCATCAGGGACAGACTGATATTCTGGGATTGGACTGCTGGGGTCAAGTCATTGTCTCTGATGAATCCCCTTTCCAGATTGATCCAGAAAAAACAAAAGGTGAGCGGCGCTACCATCAGTCCTGTGTCAGGCCAACAGTAAAGCATCCTGAGACCAGTCATGTCAGCCAAGGCAGTGCAGGGCTCAGAACACAGCCAGGAGTAAAGAATGGGAGCAAAACATCAACGGAGAGCAACTTCTGTCAACCATCCAACAACAGTCTGGTGACCAACATGATGGAGCACCGGGCCATAAGGCACAAGTGACAACTGAGTGGCTCGGGGAATAAAACATCAAAATTTGGGGTCTAATGCCAGGAAACTCCCCATTGAGAACTTGTGGTCAAGAGGCGGGTGGACAAACAAAAACCCACCAATTCTGAATGTTCAAGAATGGGCTCAGAAGTTGATTGACATCCCGCACGGGCGAATTGCAAAGGTCTTGAAAAAGAGAGAAGGGCCAACACTGCAAATATGGACACTCGGTGCATAAACTTCACGTCATTGTCAATCGAAGCCTTTGAAACTTCGGAACTGCTCGTCATTCTACTTCAGTACACCAGAGAAACATCTGACACAAAGATCTAAAAACACTGAAGCAGCAGACTTGGTGAAAAGCAACACTTGGGTCATTCTCGATACTTTTGGCCACGACTGTAGACCTCCCCAAGTGTGGTTTACTTTCTCATAGGGAAAGTATTGTAATCGTCCAAAAATTAGATTTTGAGATTTTGATGACTCTCGACGTTTGAGAGTCCGAAATTGACATTTTTGGAATTATGTCTGTGTGTGTGTGTGTGTGTGTGTGTGTGTATGAAAACACAATAACTTGATTACGCTCTCACTTAGGTCAACCGAATTTTACATAAAAGTACAGTATTACGTATAAAACTTTTTAGCTCTTTCTACCGTACTAACTGGTAGTGGTACTTTTTTTTATTCATGTAGCTACAGAGTCCGATTTATTCAACTTTTTCTATACTAATAAAAGGTCTCACTGACTGACTCGTCACTAATTCTCCAACTTCCCGTGTAGGTAGAAGGCTGACATTTGGCAGGCTCATTCCTTACAGCTTGCTTACAAAAGTTGGGCAGGTTTCATTTCGAAATTCTACGAGGCGACGGTCATAACTGGAACCTACTTTCGACCATACGGCCATAGCCTGCAGCTCGGTCACCGTGTGAGGCGGAGTTGCGTCCCTCATCGTCTCTCCTCCCACGTAATTGAGTGCCTGCCCATATAAGGCCGTCCATCGGCAGCAATCCAATAGACACGCTGCCGCTAAATATTCGCATATGAAGCGAGTGACGCATACAAGCATATTCATAAGTGCAACTACTGCGGAAACAAAGCACACGGTGGAAACCTTAAGTTTAAATTAAGTTCATAGACAGGCTGCCGCTGGCGTTTGTCATGCCTACGATGAATACGATATTCACGAGATACAAGTTTAATGAGAAGACACGAGGTATAAACAAGACTTTGGATCACTTTGTAGCGGAGTTCAAATTGCGGGTGAAGGACTGTGCTTATGCAAACGAAGATGAGATGGTCAGGGATAGACTAGTGTTTGGCACAAACTCAGTGAAAGTGCGAGAGAGACTTTTAAGTGTCGGGTCTGAGCTAACATTAAATAAAGCCGTGGACATCGCGAGATCGCACGAGAGAGCACAAGCACAGCTGAGAACCTTTGATGCATGTACTCCGAGCGGCTCACGTGAACTGACTGTGAACGCAGTACACAGAGAACAAGGAAGAGCTCCAAAGAGCGCTGAACAAAAAACGCATTACACAATTGAGGAGGCAGCAAAAGAATATGAAGCGAGTGACGCATTCAAGGATATTCAACAGTGCAGCTACTGCGGAAACAAAGCACACGGTGTAAACCTTAAGTTTAAGTTCATAGACAGGCTGTCGCTGGCGTTTGTCATGCCTACGACAAATACGATATTCACGAGATACAAGTTTAATGAGAAGACACGAGGTATAAACGAGACTTTGGATCACTTTGTAGCGGAGTTCAAATTGCTGGTGAAGGACTGTGGTTATGCAAACGAATAGGAAAGCAAGGTGTAAAGCTTAACTTTAAATTAAGTTCATAGACACCCTGCCGCAGCGTTTGTCATGCCTACGACAAATACGATATTCGTGAGATACAAGTTATTAATGAGAGGACGCAGGGTATAAACGAGACTTTGGATCACTTTGTAGCGGAGTTAATATTTGCTGGTGAAGGACTGTGTTTATGCAAACGAAGATGAGATGGTCAGGGATAGACTAGTGTTTGGCACAAACTCAACGAAAGTGCGAGAGAAACTTTTAAGTACCGGGTCTGAGCTAACATTAAATAAAGCCGTGGACATCGTGAGATCGCACGAGAGAGCACAAGCACAGCTGAGAATCTTCGCTGCATGTACTCCGAGCGGCTCACGTCAACTGACTTTGCAGGACTGGGAGAGGTAAACCTGCGCATGCAGTGTGTGATGTCTCAGATAAAGAGGAAGACGAGCTGTTTATTGATGCAGTAAGACAGGAACAACCTTCTGACGCTGAACAAGCCTTTGTAGACATATCAATAGGAAAGCAGGGTGTAAAGCTGAAGTTTAAATTACGTTCATAGACACGCTGCCGCTAAATATCCGCAGGCAAATCCACAACTCAATACCGGGAATGCCTGTTAAACATCTTAGATTCACGAGTACCGATTTGGGTAGTGAACACTTCGATTAATGAAACCTGTCATCTTTACCAACGGTTGACAAACACGGACTGTAACTTGAACACAACACGTCCTCCAAATACGAACCTGATTGAAAGAAATAATGAGAATCAAATCCTTGATGACAGCAACACTCACAAAACAATTACATTGACAATCATGTTACGTTATTTTTAAAATGTTTCCTTTTCTTTTTCATTACTTCTTTAACACACTACTTCTCCGCTGCGAGGCGCGGGTGTTTTGCTAGTTTATAATAATTGCTCAATTTACGAAGGGGGGGCCCAAAAAATGAGATTTTTTTTTGGAGGCCGGAGGTGCATTCGTTCCGATGTTTGCCACTGCGGTGCGTGTACTTGACGGCCCTCCGTATCATTCGGCCAAGCGGCGTCCTTGAAATTGCTTAAGCGATTGCACGATGCAGTGTGGAGAAAACGACCTGAATTATGGCGACCAGGCGAGTGGCTTCTGCATCCAGACAACAAACACAGCATGGAGTGTGCGGCAGTTTCTCACAAAAAATGGGATAACCGCAGTTTAACCTCAAACCCCACTCCCCGGAACTTTGCACCCTGTAATTTTTTTCTTCTTTCCAAGAATGAAGAGGGACTTTAAAGGAAAGCGCCTTCAGGATGTAGAGGAGGTCAAGAAACAAACGAGAGAGGCACGGAAGGCCGTCATTTTGCACGAGTTTCAGAACCGTTTTGAACAATGGAAAAAGTGTATTGTGTCTCGGGGAGAGTATTTTGAGGGTGATACCATTTTGGAAATGTTCTGATTTTTTTTTTTTTGATTTTTCACTCGTATTATTAATTTGATTTAATAAATCAAATTAATAATACGAGTGGGGACCCAAAAATAACTGTATATTATACAGTATTATACTGTATATTATAAAAAAAAAATTATCCTGGAAAGGAAAAGCAGGGCGCCGAGACGTGATCTTCTAGGAAGACACTTAAAAGACCCGCGAGACGCAAACAAAATCAAATAAGAGCGCTCAGTCGTGTAAAGGCACGTAGCACACACAGATCCTGTGCTTTCGACACGTATAAGGACGATGCGTTTGAGAGGAAATGCCAACGCTTAAGGGAAGAAGAAAGAGCCGCGCGGAGAAAAGAGACCCAAAAGCACTGGAGAGAAAAAAGGAGATTATGAAAGCAGTGGAATTCGAAAGGCTCAAACAAACGATGGCGCGATACACACACAGAGAAAGGTGAAGAATATGAAAGCAGTAAACTTCAAAAGTATTGTAGCGTCCCAGCCAGGGTGAATCCTTTTTTGTTTTAAGTGACTGTTTGGTCCGGTGCCCGGTGGTAAACTTCCACCTCGGGTTGCCCTCCGTGTTGTGGTGTATGTGCAGAGAGAGGCCACAAAAGCAGAGTTTTAAAACATCAAAGGTGGCAGGTGGGGTTTTCAGCTCTCCCCAAGCTCAGCTCATAAATGGTTCATTTGGTTGTCCTTACTCGGTCCGCCCCATCCATTCTTACATAATGAGTTATTAAGTATTTGATTCAGTGTTTCTTGCGCTGCTTGCACTTAGTATGCATAAGTTAACATTGACATTAACATTTTGACTGTCATGTCAAAAAACGGGGAAGGGCTCATTGTATGTCAGCAGACTTTGCCAATAAATGTGATTCTGATACTGATGTTCACTACGGAAAACTTTCTTCTTCATCTTTCGGCTGTTCCCGTTAGGACTCACCACAGCGGATCATCTTCTTCCATCTCTTTCTGTCCTTGTCATCTTGTTCTGTCACCCCTATCACCTGCATGTCCTCTCTCACCACATCCATAAACCTTCTCTTAGGCCTTCCTCTTCTCCTCTTACCTGGCAGCTCTATCCTTAGTATCCTTCTCCCAGTATACCCCTCATCTCTCCTCTGCTCAGGTCCAAACCAACACCATCTCGCTTCTCTGACTTTGTCTCCCAACCATCCCACCTGAGCTGACCCTCTAATGTTCTCATTTCTAGTCCTGTTCATCCTCGTCACACCTCGTCTCCTGCTTTCTGGTCAGTGCCACCGTCTCCAGCCCATATAACACAGCTGGTCTCACTACCATCCTGTAGACCTTCCCTTTCACTCTCGCTGATACCCGTCTGTCACCAATCACTCCTGACACTCTTCTCCACCCACTCCACCCTGCCTGCACTCTCTTCTTCACTTCTCTTCTACAATCCCCGTTACTCTGTACAGTTGATCCCAAGTATTTAAACTCATCCACCTTCATCAACTCTACTCCCTCATCCTCACCATTCCACTGACCTCCCTCTCATTCACACACATGTATTCTGTCTTGGTGGTCCTACTGTCCTTCATTGGTCTTCTCGACCTGCTCCCTACAGATACAATACAATACAATTTATTTTTGTAGAGCCCAAAATCACACAAGAAGTGCTTGACAGCCCCCTCAGCCTTGACAATCTAAGACAGTGTTTCTCAACGTCAGTCCCGGGGACCCCCTGTGGCTGCAGGTTTTTGTTCCAACCAGATTCCTAATCAGTGACAACACCTGATAAAACTGATCTCATTTAATTAGCTGGTATTTATTTTTTCGCCATTCAGAAAAGCACAACAGCATGATTTTTACATTTATAAGACATTTATCAATATTTCTGCTTTGGCTGTAGATTTAAATGCTTAACTCTCTTTAGTTGATTTCATTATACAGGGTGGGCCATTTATATGCATACACCTTAATAAAATGGGAATGGTTGGTGATATTAACTTCCTGTTTGTGGCACATTAGTATATGTGAGGGGGAAACTTTTCAAGATGGGTGGTGACCATGGTGGCCATTTTGAAGTCGGCCATTTTGGATCCAACTTTTGTTTTTTCAATAGGAAGAGGGTCATGTGACACATCAAACTTATTGGGAATTTCACAAGAAAACCAATGGTGTGCTCGGTTTTAACGTAACTTAATTTTTATATTTTATTGTAGAATCAACGCTTGGCCGTGTGGCGCATGTGTACGGGCGCCGTTCTCATTCCCTACCACCTTTGCCGTCACTTCCCCTACCTCTTCATATCTTAAATCAGTGTTTCCCCAACTTCAGTCCTGTGGACTCCCCCTGTGACTGCAGGTTTTTGTTCCAACCAGATTCCTAGTCAGTGACAACACTGATCTCATTTAATTAGCTGGTATTATTTTTCTTTTGTTCTACATTCAGAAAATGTAGAAAAGCACAACAGCATGATTTTTACATTTATAAAGACATTTAGAAATATTTCTGCTTTGGCTGTAGATTTAAATGCGTAACCCTCTTTAGTTGATTTCATTATACTTTGCCCTTTCTCTGTGCAGCTTTTCCCCCTTCAGGCCTTGTTCACAGGGGCGTTAAAATCGAGCGGTTTTTTTTTTTTGCGTTCGTAGCGCCCGGTGAGCGCGGATCAAGCGCCGAGTGTTTTCTACACGTAGGAGTCAATGAGAGTTTTCACACGGGCTTTGGTGACGTGCGTTTGTCCGGCAGCGCGTTCATACGGCATCAAAAAAACGTTGCATGTAGCTTTTTCTTGGCGTTCAAAACCCAACGAACGCAAGGAAACCGCTTCTAGTTCTGCGCGTTTATTTTACGCTTCGGAGGACCGGATATATCCCATGATATTAATATTTTTATGTTTTCATATACAACATATATATTGTAGTGACCCGGCAGCCAGCGCTGGCGGCATGATGCATTGTGGGTAATTTATGTAAAGTTTACTGTTGTGTTAAATTAGCAAGGCAATCGAATTATTGTTCCTGTTGTAATTGTTGTATGTGTTTGTGTTCAATTGGTGGGGTGGGTTTGAGTTATTGCCGTCCGGGGTTATTAAATTGTAAATAGTTACCATCAATGAGAAAGATGGCTTCGTTAATGGCTTTGCAATGAGATTGAGCTTTGTTTTCTGACTATCTGCTCTAAAAAAGAGATACAACAGGACAGAGCTGTGTATTGCTAAGATTTCATCTAAGCAATGATTGCCGAGACACTCGGAGTCGTGCGGTGTATGGGACACGAGTGCTCGCTGGCTTAATGAGCTGGGTACAGCTGCGTACATGGCGCTGGCATTCCGCTGGCCAACCAGCTTGGGGGAAGTAAATGGCTGAGTTCGGCTCTGAAAACTTAAGACTCAACCACGGGTCGCTACAATATTTTCATATTGCTTATTTTATTTTATTGTCTCGTGTAATTTGTAAACCATGAACCTATTAATTTATGTTCTAATATAATATTTGATAACGATTATGTAGGGGGGGCAATCCAGGGGGGCGGGCATTTCAGTGCATAACCCCGGTGTAAGCGCACACTCGACTGCTGTTTCCTTACCTCAAAGTGACAAGTTGTCTCTCTTCGGGGCTAACACCAAGTCGCATATTGGTTGATCGGCGTGCAATGTGGCATTGCACCAGCTGCAGCAGACAATCAAAAGTGGAAACCGACATCCGACAGTAATTAAAAAACTTGCGCGGAAATGTTCGCATTTCTTCATAAAGCACAAAAAAACTTCCTTTAACCCGACGTTGTGCAGTCAGAGGATGAACCCAGTAGCGGCGGCGATTTTTCTCTCCCTACGTCGCCGTATTACGAGTATTTTTAAAACAAGAAGATTAATATCTAACATAGCAAAATGGTCCATATTGAAAGGAGGCACCTCAAATAAAACGACAAGGGCTTTCATATCCAGTTCCCGACACTGCCTCCACAGGTTAACACACAAACTACAATTTGGGCTGCAGGCTGGCGTTAGACTGAGACAAACGAACGCCGGTGTAGAAATCAATCGATCGCCACCACAAAATGCAACATAAACGTCTAGGACGTTCAGAGCAAGTTCGTTTATCCAAAAACTTAACGCCCGTGTGAACAAGGCCTTATTGTATCTTAATAATGACAATTAAAAATGAGCAGAGCAGACACCCAGTGACCCAGGCAAACAACACAGAATAATCAAAGGCTGCAGCTACTTTAGAGTCAGAGCCACTAATTAGTAAATAATGGATTCATTACACAATTAGAACACCTAGAAAAGTAGAATGAAAATCAAGACGAAAATACAGTGGAACCTCGGTTTACGAGTAACTTGGTTTACGAGTGTTTTGCAAGACAAGCAAAAATTTTTAATAAATTTTGACTTGATAAACGAGCGATGTCTTGCAATACGAGCAGTATGGATACACTTTGTCTGCTGAGCGTCATGTGATCATAGCTGAGCTGATGGTTCTTCTCTCTCTCTCCTTATCTTGCTTGCTTGCTCGCCCAGCGTGTCTCTTTGTTTACAGCGCGTCTCTCTCTCTCCTATTCTTGCTCGCCCAGAGCGTCTCTCTGTTTACTACAGCATTGTGACTCTGTGTGTGTTGTGAAGTCCGAGTCCCCATCTTGCTCCCCAAAACACGAAGCTGAGTCTCAGTACTTTAACACTAGTTTTATTCAGCTTGAAACAGCAACAGCGCTGTTGTTTAATGCAGCGGGATCTTTATAATGTTCCTTGTATGACCCATCGACGACAGGCGCTTATAGCATGTCTGCGATCTTTTTGGATGCGCTTATACGGCGACCTGCTACAGCGCTGGGAGACTGCGATTGCTTTGGGACGCTCTTACGCGTGTCGTCCCGCTGGGTGGAATCCCACATGACTTTAGAAACTCACACCAGCCATGATTCTTTTTAAAGGTAAAATGCAGGTTAATTTGTATTATGTATTTTACTTTATATTTTGTCTTAATCATTTTTATATGAATAGTTTTGGGTTGTGGAACGAATCATCTGAGTTTCCATTATTTCTTACGGGGAAATTTGCTTTGATATACCAGCGTTTTGGATTGTGAGCACGTTTCTGAAACGAATTATGCTCGCAAACCGAGGTTCCACTGTACTGCTAAAAAGAAAAAAATACATTATTCCTATATAACTGCTTGGTACATTTTAATATATATATATATATTTACCAAACTTTAGTTTTCTAATTAATATATTGTTCCTTAAACAAAGAACTTGGGGAAATATCAGTTCACTTAATTAGCCCAGGAGTTCAATTAAAAACACAAAAACCTGCAGCGACAGGGGGTCCCCAGGACCGACGTTGAGAACCCCTGCTCTAAGAAGACAAGAAAAACTCCCCCCAATAAAACCCTTGTAGGGAAAAAAATGGAAGAAACTTCGGAAAAGGCAGTTCAGAGAGAGAGAGACCCCTTTCCAGGTAGGTTGGGCGTGCAGTGGGTGTTAAAAAGAAGGGGGTCAATACAATACACAGAACAGAACAAATCCTCAATACAGTATACAGATAAACATTTTAAAAGTACGGAGCAGAATTTAACAGTAGATGATATCACATAATATGATTTGGATATGGCTAGAGTCCTGGAGACCTCATCCATCAAGCTGCCTCCCCCATTTGGCCATTCCACAGCTGAAATATCGCTAATCTGATGACAGGACACCTCACGATTCCTGTGATCAGGGATGACTTTACCTTAGGCAGGCAAAACAACTTGGCAGGTGGGCCGTGGCACCAAGTGCCACATTTGAGCACCGAGAAGAGAAACAGAATAGGTGAGGGTTAGTAACCAGTTCTAACTATCATGTTACTTATGTTTTAGTGCTAATGATTAACAACAGAGATGCAGTTGGCACAGTTAATCAGCAGCTCTAGTCAGGATATGCTAAACCGAAGTCGCGAGTCTTCAGTCGGGATTTAAAACCTGAGACCGAAGGGGCATCTCTTATAGTAGCAGGCAGACCACTCCACAGTTTGGGGGCTCTGTAACTAAAGATCACAATGTCATGTCATCGGCAAACATCACAGTCCACGGAGACTCCTGTCTAATCCCGTCTGTCAACCTGTCCATCACCATTGCAAGTATGAAAGGGCTCACAGCCGATCCCCGATGATACTACGGAAAACATTACGGAGTTAATTAACCCTGAAAAACAGACGTTGCAAGGTCGTCTCAAGGCTTTGCGCTGCGCCGCCTGCATTTTCTCGTGCAGCAATACGGTGAGAATCCAGTCTGTCTTGGCGGCGGTCGTAGTGACGCAACACGTACGGACGTCATGGACGATCACCGCTCATCTGCCTTTACATTGCTACATACCAGCCAATACGCGTGAAGAACTGATGTAAATGATGTCTATTCAGTCCAATCATCATTTAATCATTGTTTAGCTGGCCCAATAGAACTTTCTAGGGGGCGGGGCTTGTATCGAGTTTTCTGAACTGTTGCAGCATTTGAGAACGGCGAGTTGAAGAGGTAAGATGCATGGGGCACAGTGCTCATGTTGTATGGTGGGAAACCAGCAGGTTTACCCTTTTATTATATTTGGTCGCAGTTACTGGAAGGCGTCTCGATTTGAGGCCATGAGCTGCTTATTTGGAGAAGAGTAGCCTTTTGTACCTGACTCGACTGGAGGTGGCTGTTTGTGGTGCAGCAACAAAATGGCCGGCTCGCTTTTACCCAGAGCGGCGGTTAAAGGTGCCAGTCTTTGTATGCGTTTGGCTTCTCGATGCACGCGTGTTTGAGTGGTGCTTTACTGTAAGAACGAGGCTATTCAGAAGAAGGGAGGGAGTGGAATTAAGAAGTCCTATGGAAGATGGTAGTGCCTCGTGTGCGCTTAAAAATCGATAACAATTTAGAAAATACTGCAGTGTTAAAAACAACATACGCGTTGAAACCGAAATAATCGACGGCGGATGGATTGGCGTTGATTGCACGACTGTCGCGAGCCCAACGCCACGCGGTGGAAGTGACGCGTGCGCAGTAAGTGTGAGACTCTGCAATAGACCTGATCGGCGCAGCCGTTAGCGCTGCGTTTGCTGGGTGGGGTTCGCAGATTCCTGTGTTTGCATGTTTTTTTCCTCCCATATTTCAGATAATTAAACCTTAAGTGAGTTGTGAGCTCTTATTGGTTTGGTATGAAATTATCTCAGTGCGCGTGTAGTGAGGCCAGGGACGGGGTTTCACCTCATCCAGTTAGTAGATCCTGCTTTGCGCTCAGTGCTCCCGGGATAGACTCCGACTTCCATTCACACGGGGATAACGGGGTAGGGGGATTGGTTGAACTGAAGAGAGCTCGGAGAGTCGGCATTTGAGACGATGTCCGTTAGATACAGATTATTCATCATTTGGCTGCAGGGTGGGCTGCGTGTGCGCTAGCTTAGAACCGCATACCTGCTTGGCAGTGAAACCTCGCACTGCAAACCATCGCGCCCGTGTTGACGGTTTTTTAGATTTAATTTTAGACCACAATTGTAATGTTGTGGTGTATGTTTTTTAACATGCATGATGAAATTGTAGCGAGTCAAACCATTCTGTCCGAGTGCTTTTCGTTGAACTTAGCAAATGGAGTGAACGAGAACTGGAATGCAGACAATAGCCGTCTTACACGTTTTGAAATAAGTTGCCTTTGTTGATTTTACTCCTTGTCAGCGGTCCGACTCTGCATGTCATGTATCCAATTTTGTGCTAGTTTGAGTGGGAGACACGGGGTGAGGGCGTCGGCTACTGTTGCATCGGAGGTAGTCTCGCGGAGCCAGACGTGATTCTCAAACGAGAATTCACATCTGGGGACAAGTGTGTAGGCTACAGTGCTGTAAAAGCCTCAGTCACAGTCCTGGAGGGCCGCGGTGGCTGCAGGTTTTAGTGCTAACCTGGTTACTTAATTAGAAAGCAATTCTTGCCAATAATTGAATTTCATGGCTTGTTAGTGCTTTAACTATGTTATGTCAGGTCATTCTCATATCCTAGTTTTTCTTCCCCTTTCTAAGGACATCATCCAAATGATTTGAAGGCTAAAATGGATGAGAAATTCTCAGTCTTTTTTTTTTTTTCTCCACTTTCCAAGTATTTAATCCCAATAGTGCATGATAAATACACACGGGTGTAAATGGGGAAATGCTGGGCACTTTGTCATATGCAAGTTATTGGTAATTGGGAACAATTAACAAACAAGACCACAGCTGTTTCTAAAATAAGCAAGAAGGGTTCAAAATCTTAACGAGAGAGACAACTAAAGTGAAGCAGAAGAGTTACTTGAGCAATAAGAGCTTCTTAAGCTATTGGTTTGGAGCAAAAACCTGCAGCCACTGCAGCCCTCCATGGCCATTATTGAGGACCCCTGCTGTAAAAGGCTACACCCCCAGTAGTGAGTGCTTCCTGAAACGCCCGCTCCCAGTTTCTCCAGCCTTTGCGTTTAAAACCATTGCTGAGGGGATGAGAGCAAAAGATACTTGGACAAAAGGCAAAAAATTGTCCATTCAGGAGGTCGGGAGCACAAGGTCAATGAAGCTTCATAATTTGGTTGCTGTAATGAGTGCTGCGATAGTGTAGACGGACACACACACGTTGATCACCGCAGCTACTGTGCTTTTGTGAAGACCCTCTTTTCTCCTACAATATATTTCTGTTAATTTGACCATTAAAATCGCATGTGACATAACCACAAATAGACGTTAGGTAAGCATTGTCGTCTGTGGATGTACAATGTGTAAAAATGTTGTTTGCATTTCCTATTTGACTGTAATGTTCTGTTTTCTAATTATTTTTTTTAGACATGCAGGTAGGTGTGTGTTGTGCAGCCTCATCTGTGTATCTGCTGGTGTCGTTCGGCAGATTTGTTGTTTTGGGTGTTGTGCATCTCCTGTGGCTATTTATTCTGAGCTCTAACCATGGCAGTAGTGTTGATGGAGTGCGACACACTGTTTACTTATTTCATGAACATAGTTGCCATTTCTTTTAAACTTGCATTGGTGCTTAGACAATCATTATAAAGCTGAACAGCAGAGAGCACACATGGCACCAGTGACACTATTCACTTATGCTATTCATCGTTTGATGCCATCAAATGCACATTTATACGTCCAATAGGGTTTTATAGAAAACTTCAACTGTAGACGCTTCATTTGAAACCAAAGCTTGCAGTCTGTCCGACCCGATCAGCGAGGGCAACTCTGATCTTTGCAGTTCAGATATAGAGAGAGATATAGATATACTGTATATAGATAGATAAAAAAAATACATTTTAAAAACTGTGTTTTTATTAAGTTCAAAAGTGTACTAAAAAGAAAGAAATGTCTCTCATACATCACTCGAAAAATAAAAGCATGGGTGCTTTTGCTAAGATTTTATTGATTGATGAAAAACACCCACGCTTTTATTTTTCGAGTGATGTATGAGAGACTTATTTCTTTCTTTTTAGTACACTTTTGAACTTAATAGAAGTCCAGAGGCTGAACACCCACTAAGGAGATGCTGGTCGGATCATCTGCTGGCGAGCTGCGTGTTTTGCTTGTCGATGTTTTAAGAGCTGGGAGCACGTGATGTCTGTCTGCCAAAGGCATTTCAACAACAGCTTAGTTAGATGGCCGTGAACTTGTTTTAAATGTTGTTGTCTTTGGTGGGACGTCAAAGTGTCTTTCGAGAAGAACATGTCTCGTCTCCCAGATATTTATTTATTTATTTATTTATATTTTCAGCTTTTTAGTCTTGGGTCTGTTTTAGTATAATTTTGTAATCAATATTTTAACACTTCCTTTAATATTTCTATCCGTTACTAGCGCCATGTATTGGTGAAATCTAACTATTAATATGAAAATTTCATTTCTTAATTTGGATTAATTGATAAATTAGTGAAAATGATTATTGATTCTTGTATTGTCATCGAAAGTAAGTGTGCACAATTTCCAGTCATTTGGACAATGGGAAGTGGGTTAAATATCGACGACAAGATTTGTACCAGACAACAAACGTGAAGTTAAGAGACGCGTGGAAAAATCGCCACCCCTACATTGAGGGCCACCTGCACGAGGTGTTGGACTGGTTTAGAAATGTCACACTCGGTGAGCTGTTTACCGTATATACTCGCATATAAATCCGGTCTTGAAACCCAAGATAATTGATCGTAAAGTCAAGCCCCGACTTATCCACGGGAGAACTTAAAGCGATTGTATTCGGTAATTATTCCCACCCTCCTTTTTAAGCAAAATTCAGCCATGGTTGTCTTTACACGTGGTTATGTCTGGCTTCAGCACAACTACGTCAGAGGTTGCTACTTGTTATTATTAGTAAGAATGCCGTGCGGGATTTCGTTTTCCCTATGAGAGGAATACGAGTGAATATTTGCTGACATATATAGGCAGGTTCACGGTGATGATCCTGAAAATGTTTTATGTAGCCCCACTCAAGGAGGACTTCTGCCACTGCTAATGCAAAAAAAAAAAAAAGGTTCTTTCCAAACCAGTCCTGCAGGGTCAGACGAGATTCTCCAACGAGAATACGCTTGGTGGGAACAAAAAGCTAGTAGTGAACCGCAGAGAAATTCACTGCTTCAGTACAATACATTAAATTCATCAAAGCCCGTCCAGGATTTTCAGTCAGTCCCAGGTTTCAGTGAAAGTGCAACCGAAGGGGAATAGAAGGCTTGACACTGAGAGGAAATCAAAAGTTGCAATTTATATCCTCCATTCAGGAGCTCAGTAGCACGAGGTAAAGGAAGCGTAATGATTAATCTGTATTTTGTAATGAGCGTGGTGACAGAGGAGACGCACGCACGGATCACTGCTAGTACTTGGCTCCACTTGCTGTCTGCTACAGTTTCCTTTTGCATCAAGGACTGAACTTGAGAACTGCAACTTTCTTTAGTTGGATGCTTATTGGAATGGTAGCCATAGAATAATTAAAATTGTTTGCTATCTCCATCCATCCATTATCCAACCCACTATATCCTAACACAGGGGTCTGTTGGTGCCAATCCCAGCCAGCATAGGGCGCAAGGCAGGAGTAAACCCTGGGCAGGGCGCCAGTCCATCGCAGGACAATTTAGGATTGTCAGTGCACCTAACCTGCATGTCTTTGGACTGTGGGAGGAAACCCACGCAGACACAGGGAGAACATGCAAACTCCACGCAGGGAGGACCTGGGACTCCTAACTGCGATGCTGCAGCTCTACCCACTGTGCCGCCCGTTTGCTATCTCTTGCCCTGCATGTACCTTCTCAGCACCTTTCCTCTTGTTATTTTTGTGCCTGTAAATGCTTCTTTACCGACACACCCATTCTTGAGCACGTTCCTGTAATGCCTGCATCTCGTACTCTCTCGTTATTTACGAGGCACCTCTCTCGTCTCCTTTTTCTTTTTTTTTTTTCTTGACATTGAAGGCGATTTCTCTGTCTTTACTCCTCTTCATGTGTCTCACGTGAATACTTCCCTCTTTCATTGTATCACTAAAGCTAAAGTGACCAGAGCGACTTGACACAAAGTCCTTAATGTTTTATTATATAGTACTAAGGTTCCCAACGGAGGGGCGGTACTGCCCACCGGTGGGCGCTGAAGAAATCTAAGGGGGCATTTCTGGTCCAAGACTTACTAAGGGGGCATTGAGGACCAGCCGCCGCCCCCTTGGGCAATACTCGCAAGAACGCACTGAAAAGTGTTTAAAAATCATCAAAAGTGTGCTTCAAACAGTTACTCTAAATGTCCATTAAGAAAGGCCCGACCGTATTAAATAGTACTTATTAGTACATAATATTTACAGTTTTGCACAAGTCATTCATTCTCAGGTCATGCAAGTCCTTACAAGATTAATGCACGTGCAGAAGACCGAGTCTATGCCTGGTTTTGACAGGTTCATTGAACATTACTGTAAATACATGAAGTTTTTTTTTTATTTTTTATTAATCCCAGATTGTTTCAGAATTCCTTCATTGCAAGTGTAAACCTAAAATTACAGAGCGGTACTTACAGATAACATACAAAGGAAAACTTGCGTGGACCTACTTATTAAGAACTAGGGGGCTTTGCCCTCTGCTCGCTTCGCTTGCCAACCCCCGGCCTGCACTACGCGTCTCTGCCGCTCACATATGTGGATTTCTCTTTCACCAAACAACAAATCTTGAGGATACGCCTCTTCATTGGGAACAAACCCTACTTTTCCCTGATGGTAACGCGAATTAAACGATCTTCAAGCCTCCCGTCATCCTATTTAGCCAAAAGAGGATTTAACTTGGTCAACAATCTGTTAACAAAGAAAAGAAACAGATTGTCAGTAGTGGAATGTGGCGATTTAAGATTGCACCAAACATCGAAAGATTTGTGTCATCACAGCAAGCTCCGCCCTCCCACTATTAATTTTTTTTTAATAATCTATTTTTTTTTAATCATGCTTTGAGAAATGTTAATATCTTCTAATGAAAATCTCCTTGTTTTTCAATATATAGTATAGTTGACCCTGGGCACTATTGAATCACTCTTTGGAAAAAGTGGGCTCTGACCCCAAAAAAGGTTGGAAACCTGTGATATAGTAGGTCAGTGTTTTTCAACTAATGTGCCATGAAAGCTGCCCAGGGATCCCGTGGAAATAGTGTAGCACACAAGGGTCTGATCCTGAGAGGGACAAACTCCTCAGGTGGTTGAGACCTGTCTGAGAAGGATTGGTGGTCTTGGACAAGCTGGCATAAAAGCAGCTCCCTGACCACTGTCTTAAAGGCACAGCACTTGGCACACTTCAGACCCATCTCCTGGGTGTGTGTGTGTGGTTGTCAGTGATTCTCACAGAACCCCATATATAGTGGGCACACTAGATGTCTATGAGGCATGGCGGGTTGGGCAGGTAAAAGGAGGAAGCAGCTGGGAGATGCCAGCAAAGTGCCCAGTAAGTGCTGTGCCTGTGAACACTGATCTTGGACCTGCTTTTTTTTTTTTTTTCTGGTAGTCTTGCTCCTTTAGACAGTTGAGCATGTGTATGAGATATCATGTTTCTGGTTAGTAGAATAGTGCTGTACTTTGGGATGTTTTTGGTTACAGAAAGTGTGCCACCGCAGGCAAAAGGTTGGGTACACTGTTGTAAATTAATAAAATTTTAATAGGAAGATGCTGTTCATCCCAATGTGGTCATCCATTCTGTTTACTGAAATTTTCCAAAATGACATCAAGTTCAGATGTGAAAGTCCATCAAGTCCTACTGTCTTACAGTTATGTAAGAATTTGTTTGCTCTCGTGTGTTCTTTTCTTTTTTTATACTTTCGAATTTTCCTACTTTCATATTTTTTAACTTGCTCTGCATGTGTGTATTGCAGCAACGCTTTTGAACATCTTTATTTCTGTCCCCGATTGGACCTGCGAGGTTTTCAATTCCACTTGGTCCGGCCTGATTATTACTTTCCTTATTTTCTGAATTTGCACTTCGATTATTATTGTTGTTCTTTTTTTTTTTTGCCGATTTTTCTCTCCAATGCTTTTGTGTCTGTTTTCGACGCAGTGCTCTTTCTCCTATGCTTAAGTCGATGTCGTGTCATCTTAGAACGTATAAAATTTTTAAGAGCTGGGAGTGTTTCTGCCTAAAGCATCCCAACAACTGAGAGGTTAGGTGTCTGTGGTCTTGTTTTAAATTGTTTGCAAGTAGGGTGTGACGTGCAAAATTCACCGTCTTCAGGGTTCCTGCTTCCAAAGGTTGTAAAATCTAGTCTCGCGGGACATCAAAGTGTCTTTCCGAGAAGATCACGATTTTTTTTTTTTTGTTGTAATAAAGAGAAATAGGCTGAATGGCCAGTTCTCGTTGAGGTTGCTCTAATGTTCTAAAGAAAGACTTCCTAACATTTGTGCAAAGTCTGCCCTTAGCAAGTGTCCTGAGGTTTTAAGAAAAAAGCGTCAAGTGCTACAAATACAAGTTTCCCGCAGAGAATTTAGCCCAGGTAACACGGTTTAGTGGTGGAGGACTAGACCCGAGTGGTCCATACCAGGGTTTCTTTGTTGTCGCCCACGTGTAGAACTGCCACTGATCGTCTGAGCGAGATGGCTTCCCCCTTGTAGAATCGCCGCAGGGGTGAGAGGTGTCCCATTGGACAGTTGCCGCCAATTCCTGGTGAGTCGAGGACAATCGTCACAGCAGCGTTGAGTGCGTAAACAGCCCTTGGCGACTCGCTTTGCAAGCTATTTGTGGACCCATTCACGTTAAATACAACAGGGACTCGGGACTCATACTTTAAGAATCCCCGGTCTCCACTTCTGTTTAATAATTAATTGATGTTCAACAGGTACAGTACAATATTTAAACAATTTAAAATAGTCTGAACCACAGGAATGTATACTTTGTCGACTTTATGCTTTAAAGTGCTGTCTCTGCTTTGGAATTGCTCATCCAAATAGCTGCACTCCCTGAGACATCCCAGCTGTGAGGCGTCTTCAAGAGTCTGGCAATTAGAAGCACTTCGTTGTACCGCTTGGCTAAATGGACGGCGGCTTATGTGTTAGCTGCATGCACTGCTGGTTGCATTTAGTGGTACAGTGGAACCTCGGGTCACTATCATAATTTGCTCCAAAACTCTGGTCACAACCCAATTTGGTTGTGACCCAAACTAATTTCCCCCCCATAGGATTGTATGTAAATACAATTAATCCGTTCTAGACCGTACGAGCTGTATGTAAATGTATATTTTTTTTAAAGATTTTTAAGCACAAATAGTAAAAAAAAAAAAATAATTATACCATAGAATGCACAGTGTAATAGTAAAGTAAATGTAAAAACCTTCAATAACTCAGAGAAAACTAACATTGCGAGAGTTTATGCTACAGCCTTACGAACCGCTCGCTGTAAACACTTTTTTTTTTTTTGGTTGTTTTAAGCACAAGGAAAAAATGAACATTTGAAAAATCCATAATTTTATACAAAAACTAACCATAAGCAACCAAGAAAAGCAACACTGCATGAGTTGAGTTCTGGCATGAAGGAAGTGAGCGGGAAGCTGGGTGGAGAGGAGATTACAGTTTTGAGGTAAAGTCCCTCTGCATGGTGCACGTCTGACTGAGAACAATGTACTGTACAGGGAGAGACTGAACACGTGCGGAAATCACCGGCGTGTGCGAACCGGAAGGGAAAACAAATGGAGCACAAAGAGTTCACAGCGAATGCACAGGGAGAGACTGAACACGTGCGGAAATCATCGGTGCGTACGATCCGGAAGGGCAACTGGCTTGTTCGTCACCCGAGTGTGTGGTTGTGAACAGATGCAAACGTTTGGCAAACTTTTCGGTCGTAACCCGATTTGTATGTGTTCAGAGACGTTCGTGGCCCGAGGTTCCACTGTACGTTCAACAAAAGCCTAAAACTAACTTGAAAATAGTGAATGCAATACAATTTTATTTTGGTATAACCCACAATCGCACAAGAAGTGCCGCAATGGGCTTTAACAGGCCCTGCCTCTTGACAGCCCTCCAGCCTTGACTCTCTAAGAAGACAACGAAAAACTCTCAAAAAAAAAAAACCCTTGTAGGGAAAAAATGGAAGAAGCCTTGAGAGAGGCAGTTCAGAGAGACCCCTTTCCAGGTAGGTTGTGCATGCAGTGGGTGTCAAAAAGAATAGGCCCATACGGTAGAACCTCTGGTCACGAACATGTAGAAATCGGGTTGCGCTCAGTTTGCCAAAATTTTGCATCTGTTCACGACCACACGCTCGGGTGGAGAACAAACGCTGGCGGCCAGTTTCCCTACGCGTGTTCGTATGCGCCAGTGATTTCCCATTCTCCGTTTTCCCATTTTCTTTTGTTTGCGTATACAGGGCCTAACAAAGCAGCTGATGTTGCAAGAGGAGTTACAGTGTTAACCAAGCAGAGGCCTCAAGAGGTGGAAAAACTGTTGCTAGTGTGGCTGAACGAGCAGCACCTTGCAGGGGAATAGCGTAAGCGAGGCGATTGTATGCGAGAAAGCCAGGAAGATTCATGGCGATTTGCTTGAAAAAAAGTCCTCCTTTTTGAGTGGCGAAGATGAGGAATTTAAAGCCAGTAGAGGATGGTTTGAAAAGTTTCGCAAGAGAAGTGACATTTAATTTTTTTCCCCCTGTGCTTAAAACTCGTGAGTGTTTTAACGTGAGCGGTTCTTAAGGGTGTAGCGCAAACACAACATTCGGTTTCTCTGTTGTTCAGGGTTTTCTCAGTGTTATTCAATGTTTTTACATTTAGTTTACTATTACACTGTGCATTCTATGGTATAATTTAATTATTTACATTTTTATGTTCGGGTCGCATCCAGAGTTTTGGAACGAATTACAGTCGTGACCAGAAGTACCACTGTACTGTGCTACGCCTCTTTGTCTGTGATGCCAGATACATACTCATCCATGTGAAAGCTAGCTCACTTTGTTAGTAAGTTTATCCATCCATCCGTTATCCAACTCAGTTATATCCTAACACAAGGCCACGGTTTGTGGGGGCCTCTGTTGGAGCCAATCCCAGCTTACACAGGGCACAAGGCAGGGTGCCAACCCACTGCAGGGCGTGCACACACACATACACTAGGGACAATCTAGGATCGTCAATGTACCTAACCTGCAACTCGGGGAGACACAGGGAAGAACATGCAAACTCCACGCAGGGAGGACCCGGGAAGTGGACCCAGGTTGCTACCCACTGCACCACCGTGCCACCCTTAGTACGGGTTTTTTTATTTAAAAAAAAAAGAGGAAATTATTATTTAATTTGATCTAACTTCATCTGAAAGAAAAACTTGTGGGGTGCATGTGCTCGTTCGTATATGCAAATGTGCTGTTATCTGCATTTAGGTGTTCGTAACCTCTCCTCCGTTTGATGTAGAAGACGAGGCTCTTCAAATACAGGGTGAGTCAAAATTAAGTTAACACTAATGGTAGTACTATGTATAGACATGTGGACAATTTGTGCCACGCATGGTGCAGGTGCTGAGCATGATGGCGACCAGAATGAGATGTTCCTGTAAATCGACTTGCACATATAAAGTATGTTTTGTGAATAAATTTATTTCCACCATTCAAATGTTAATATAATTTTGACTCCCCCTGTATGTCTTGAGTTATTAATGCCTAATTTTACCAAAAGCGCCACTGTGTACCTCAGCTGCTGAATGTTTCACTACCAGCGTTGGATCTCTGAAATCCATTGAGTGTGGCACGTTGTTGAATGTGGGCAGAGTAACTGCTGCTGTTATGATGTTGCAAGCTATTTGTGACCCATTCACATTAAATACAACAGTGACTTGGGGCTCATATTTTTAAGAATCCACGGTTTAGTCCCCAGTGTCCCCCAAATAGCTTTGTATCTATTTTTTGTATTTGGTGGTTAAAGCTTAGGTGTCCTATGGTAGGAATGGGGCTGCAGGTGGGAATAGTGTCTTTTTTGAAGTAAATTTATTTGATCTGTCCCGTGAACACAGTTACTGTCTTGTTTTTCCTACTCGCTTTTGTATCAAGATCTGCCACCATCTGCTCCTTCTGGCCCCTGCTGATGACTGTTAGCTTGGTGTAGCTATCAGGCCTCTAAGCAGAGGGCCTAAAGTAATGTCTTCTCTGGTCTGTTGGATGTACTGTAACTTTTACACCCTGTATGGAGCATCCAATTAAAGAAGAAGGCACATTATAAGAAAAAGGCTTTGTGGGTACTGATGTGGGTGGTGGTTTTTGTTTCACCTGAAGGAATTCGGTGGTATGTTGATGTCTAGCCGGTGTAAGTTGGATAAAATGTAACTTCATTCGATGATCTGCATTTGTACCTTCACTCTGTGGCATAACTGTGTTTTGTATTCATTTTATCAGTCTTGCTCTGTAGTGTGTGTGTCTTCTAATGTCGAAAAAAACTTTGAATATATATATATTTTTTCTTCATCTTCCATGTGTTCAAAGCTTTGGGAATGAATAGAATCCGAATTCACGTGCTACCAACCAATCGTGGGAGACTGACCCCTGTGACCAGGCTGCAGGAGTCATTAGCCTGCTCATATTCGCAGCGACCATGCTCCCGTCCACGTCTAGAAGGCTTGGAGTACTGCATCAGACACATTCTGGAAGACAAGAACTCTCCGTACAAGCAGTGCAGCTACATCTCCACCAAGAATGGCAGGAAGTGTCCCAATGCTGCCCCTAAGCCAGACAAAAAAGATGGGTAAGTCGAGCACCAGCTGCTAGTTAAACAAAAGACATGAAGGGCATCTTTTAGTTGCTACTTTTTTGTCCATATACCTGTGACTGTCCATACCTGATACACCCACTGGTTGCTCTAGAGATGCAGTTTGAGTAGAGAGCTATATAACTAAAATGGTCCAGCAATGTGTTCTTACCAGGATCCTGCAGTATAGATCTATACCAATGTGATGAACAATACACTGTTATCAAAGTTAAAAAAAAAAATGTAAAGCAGCTTGTCTACTAAAACATTAAGAAACCATTAATTTATTTTGACCAACAACCTGACTAAAAGTCTGCTATTGAATGAGAGTCTTTGAAGAATGGGACCATGCATTTTGCAGGCTTAGAAGCACGTGCTATAAATGTAATAAGTTTCTTTGCTCTCTCCACACTTGTTGCACACAACACCTTTTGGTTTTTAGTGACTGTTTGTGCTCACTGGGTGTCCGAATGTCCGTATTATATTCTCCTGACCGCTCTGATTAAGGGACGCCATCAGGGCAGCTAGTCCTAGAGCCTACGGGATCCACATCATCCAATTGATTGTCGCTGATTTGATCACTCTCATTATCAAATTCTTCATCTTACCACAACTCTTGATTCAAACCATCATCGCCTTTATACCTTTTTTTTTTTTTTTTTATAGCTACTGGCTCTCTGTTTATAGCACTATTTTCCACAATCTAGTTATATGAAAAAGTTTTTGGGAACCCCTCTTAATTCTTTGGGTTTTTGTTTATCATTGGCTGAGCTTTCAAAGTTGCAACTTCCTTTTAATATCTGACATGCCTTATGGAAACAGTCGTATTTCAGCAGTGACATTAAGTTTATTGGATTAACAGAAAATATGCATCATAACAAAATTAGACAGGTGCATAAATGTGGGCACCCCAACAGAGATGTGACATCAATACTTAGTTGAGCCTCCTTTTGCTCCTTTGAGCCTCCAGACGCTGTCCTCCTATAGCCTGTGATGAGTGTCTGGAGTCTGGGTGGAGGTATTTCTGACCATTCTTCATTACTAAATCTCTCCAGTTCAGTTTGATGGACAGCCTGCTTCAAATCATCCCATAGATTTTCGATGATATTCAAGTCGGGGGACTGTGGCGGCCATTCAGAACATTGTACATTTCCCTCTGCATGAGTGCCTTTGTAGATTTCCAACTGTGTTTTCGGTCGTTGTCTCGTTGGAATATCCAACCCCTGAGTAACTTCATCTTTGTGACTGATGCCTGAACAGTATCCTGAAGAATCTGTTGATATTGGGTTGAATTCATCCAACCCTTGACTTTAACAAGGGCCCCAGTCCCTGAACGAGCCACACAGCCCCACAGCATGATGGGACCTCCACCAAATTTGACAGTAGGTAGCAGGTGTTTTTCTTGGAATGCGGTGGTGTTCTTCCGCCATGCAAAGCGCTTTTTGTTCGGACCAAATAACTGTTTTTGTCTCCTCAGTCCAAAGCACTTTGTTCCAAAATGAATCTGGCTTGTCTAAATGAACATTGGCTTACAACAAGTGACTCTGTTTGTGGCGCGAGTGCAGAAAGGGCTTCTTTCTCATCACCCCGCCATACAGATGTTCTTTGTGCAAATTGTGCTGAATTGTACAGATACAGATCTGTGGGTTGTCTGTAACCATTCTAATAATCCTGTTCATATGCCGCTCCTGTATTTGTCTTGGCCTGCCAGACCTGCTGTGTTGGTTTAACAGCAACTGTGCCTGTGGCCTTCCATTTCCTGATTCCATTCCTTACAGTTGAAACTGACAGTTTAAACCTCTGAGATGGCTTTTTGTAGCCTTCCCCTAAACCATGAGACTCCACAATCTTTGTTTTCAGATCTTTTGAGAGTTGCTTTGAGGATCCCATGCTGTCTGTCACTCTTCAGAGGAGAGTCAAAGGGAAGCACAACTTGCAATTGACCACCTTTAAATACCTTTTACCACTCATGATTGGACACTCCTGTCTATGAAGTTCAAGGCTTCACCAGCTAATCCAACCAATTTGGTGTTGCAAGTAATCAGCATTGAGCAGTGACAGGCATTCAAATCAGCACAATTGCATGGGGACCCACATTTTTGCACAGCCAGTTTTTTCACATTTTGATTTAATTTCATACGACTACATACTGCTTCACTAAAAATCTTTGTTTGGAAAGAAACACCCCAGTACTTGGATGTTCTTAGGAAATAAGACATGCCACTGTTATCTTTTTTTTGTTGAAAGTAGAGTTAATTATTATGCAGGCTGAGAGGGGTTCCCAGACTACTTCACTTGACTGTATTTCATTTAAAAAACCTGAACAGAAAAAGATTCTGTGGCTATCCACTAGATGGCAGCACTGTAATACATAACTGAGATGTGACCGCAAAACTAGTCGCAAGTTCGCTGCATGTCTAGTGACTTTATACTGAGCTATGAGTTCTATTGTACGCCACGTCTAGATAGGCTCAATGCGATACAGAATAATTCGTAGCCTCACATTCAAAATGTTAAGGCCCTGTCGCATTGCACAAGTGTTTTACAGATTTTTTTTTTTTTTTTCCCCCCCCTCTGTCTCCCTTCATTTACGTAATCATAGGGTGGCTTCTGCAGTTGGGGCATGTTGCCAGGATGGGCACTCGTGTAATGTGACCCCTCCAGTGATTCAGTCCAAGCAGTTTGCAACTCATCCCCAACAGAATCAAACAGGCTTGATTTTTGTAGGGGCAGACTCTTGTATATGTGAGAGCTGACAGCCAATGAGCAGTCCGCTGCAAATACAATGCATGTAATGCAGCTTCAAAGAATTTGGATACATGGGTGTTTTGGACTACACAGACCTAAGAGATGCTCATCTGTCTGATTTCTTGTGTTTTATGTGCCACAACTGAATAGGAAAAAACAGTACTATGCTTGGAAAGCAATCAAACAACTGTGTTGTCGTGCATTATGTTATTGGCTGTCCGGATGGGGTGAGCTCCATTAGCTTGACTCCTCCCTCATATAAAGTTAGAAAATGGAATGATAATTCACAAAACTGATGCTGTAGTCTCCACCCTGTTGAATGCGCTGGCGCCCACCTGTCTAGAAGTGCAGGGACTCCAGCAGAATAAAAGGTTTTGCCTTATCCTGGCAGCCACTCGTGCACAGTTTTTCAAGTCATCAGCATCAAGATATGGTGTGTGTGGGGTGTTTTTTGTGCACGGTCCAAAAAGTTGAAAATCACACGGTACCCAATCTGGCGAATAAGGAGGATGTTCCAGACAGGCCTTGTTGTTTTTAGCAGTGTGTCATTGTCTTGCAGCCCACAAAAGGACTCCTTGAGACCACAGTCCCCGCTACTTGGTTCGAATAGCAGGCTTCACATTAATCTACAGCAGGTCACAGCAACTTGCACTGGTGACTGTCGTACCCCTCAGCATGTAGCGTTCGACAATAACACAGGTGCACATGTGGTGATGAGGACAGGATAAAACCTTTTATTGTTCTGGAATCCCGGCACTTCCAGGCAGGTGGCGCAAGTGCAACGATCAGGGTTGAGACTCCATTGAGAAATGGCATTATCAGTTTTGTTCCATTTTCTAACTTTAGCTTGACTCCCATTCATAGTTTAGAAATGTGATACTGTACTGGAAAGTTGTCGCAGAATCTTGTAAATTGTCATGCCCTGCTATTTCTACTCAAGTTTAATCTGATATCGTCCGGCGACTAGATCGGTAGCTGCACTTGTCACGTTGGACATCCACCCTGACTCAAGACGTGTAAAGTGCTACTTGGCTTTAGCTTCGACATGGAGAGAGAGCATTCTCAATCCTCTGAAAATGTAACCTTGACTCAAAACGGTTTAGCAGTTGTGTGCAGCAGGGAGGGTTATCTTAACAAATGGCTCTGATTCAGTGAAGGGAAATGCACTGTTGGAAAGTTTATTCCATATACAAAGACCAGAACTAACATAATCACAATAACAATGCAAACCAATCGCAACAGAAAATGTATTATTTTAAGAATCAACCGGCCTAGTCCACATTGGGCTTCGTCTAGAGACCCCAAATGATCATTGGCAGAATGAAGGTCTTGGTAGTCAGGGGTCTCTCTCGCTCTCGCTGTTGGTACCCCAATGGCTTGGCCTAGTGGTGCCAGAGAGTGTGCAAGATTACTTTGGACCAAAAGTCCAGGGTTGAGCAGGTCGGCCGTTTTGTGCTGCTCCATCATGTCTGGGGTTTGCAAGTGCTAGGGTGTCATAATGTATTTTGCAACTTTAAGATGGTTTTGTTTTGGTACAGTAAACCAGTTGGTGTCATTTGTCCAGTAGAGTCCTCAAATAGACCCGGTTCATTGCTGGGAATTGCACTGTGGAAGAAGGTTGTTCCGCCGGAAGCAGTAGCTTCAAAATCACAACAATGAAGACTCGCCAATCATGACACAAGAAATTTTAGACTTTTATTAAAGAATTTTTCTTTCACCATTCAAATCTTCAAACCACCTCAAGTTGAGACTAAAGAGGTGAATGTAGCAATCGGCTGATACGCTTGCTGAGCTCTCGTTATCTTCTGTTGACCTTAAAGGTTATAGAAGTTTGGAGGTGGAAGTTTAGACTGCAATTCAAAAGTCCCAGGTTTGTGCAGGTCAGCAGTGGTGGGGTCTTGGCGTGCTAGGGTGTGGTAATCTTGGAATATATTTTAATAAAAACTGTCTGATTTTAGGAGTTTTGCCCCACCTTTTCAAGATTTCTGTGTAAACCAAAGTATTTTTTTCCTAGCAGAGCCCAAGAATGAAAACAAAGATTAGCAATGCATAACAAAAAGAAAGATCTCTGTAACCTTTGCAAGTGTATGAAGGAGTCAGAAATTCCATGTGAATGTCCTAGAAATTCGGAGCAGAGAAAACCAAGCTAGCCAAGTTCTGAGTTGTGACATAACTTGGACCTTTCATCTTGGTCAATTGTATAAAATAAAAAATATATATATCCTTGTCTACTAGAAATGCCATTTTTATGGTTGATTCCCTATTTGGATTGAAGTGATAATACATTTATCATGTTTAGTTTGCTGTTTATGGCAATGGAAGAAAATTGTTTATTTTCATTTGTTTGGCGATTTGAGTAACAAATCAAATTGTTTTTTCCCCTAATATTCTGAGCTACTTTCTGGTGTGTCCCAATTAGCGTTGTGTTTTTTTGTTTGTTTTTCTCCTTGCAGTGTTACCTATTGTACAGAACATGCTCGCAAAAATGCACTTGCTGTTCAGGCCCAAATGAAGAAGGTATCATCTGGTCCGTCTCCAGAAATATTGCTGGCACAGTTGAGTTGCTACGCTAAAAGCGATTTGAGCTCTCAGAGTCAGGACTCGGGCCGCAGCGATGCCAGTAGAATTCTAGGTGAGAAAGCTGACTTTGACTTTGTGCATTGCGTATTTTAATACAGTACCTTCCTATAACCTTGCCCTAACTTTTGTAGATGAAGACAGTTGGAGTGAAGATGAAGTTGAACCTGCTACAGTGGACCAGACCTGGCGTGGTGATCCTGACAGTGAAGCAGATAGCATTGACAGTGACCATGAAGATCCCCTGAGGTCAGTTTGCTTCACTGTTATTACCCAGCCGTTTTTGATGATGCTTGACCTTCTTAGGTTAAACACTATTTCACTTCACAGGCATGCAGGCGTGTACACGGCAGAGGAGGTGGCATTAATCACCAGGGAGAAACTAATCCGCCTTCAGTCCCTGTACATCGACCAGTTCAAACGGCTGCAACACCTCTTAAAAGAGAAAAAACGCAAATATCTGCACAGCAGAAAGCTGGAACATGAGGCAATAGGTAAGCATGGCACGAAGGCATCTGTGAATTCCTCCAGGACCAACTGTTCAGCTGAATTGGTACAAACATGAGAGCTCTTAGTTCTTGTAAAGTTTAAGTTAAAAAGAACGGTGTCAATTGACACCTTACTGCAAGTGGTCAGGTGGTTGGCAGGTAGTGGCACTTAGTGACTAAAGTACTAGACATAATACAATAAGGCTACATCCATACTACTGCATTTTTGTATAAAAACCAGAGATGTTAGTCTTCATTTTTTTTGCCTTTCATCAATACTAGCCCAGCATTTTTAACTCCCGAAAACGGGGGTTTTTTTTTTTTTAAAGTTTGGTAACCCCTCTTAATTCGTTTTGGATTTTGTTCATCATTGGCTGAACTTCCTTTTAATAGATGACATGCCTTATGGACATCAGCAGTGACATTAAGTTTATTGGATTAACAGAAAATATACATCATAACACAGACAGGTGCATATATTTGGGCACCCCAACAGAGATATGACATCAGTACTTAGTTGAGCCTCCTTTTTCTAATATAAGAGCCTCTAGACACCTCCTATAGCCTTTGAGTGTCTGGATTCTGGGTGGAGGTATTTTTGACCCCATTCTTTCATACAAAATCTCTCCAGTTCAATTGGATGGCTGCCGAGCAGGGATAGCCTGCTTCAAATCATCCCATAGATTTTTGATGATATTCAAGTCAGGGGACTGAGATGACCATTCCAGAACATTGTACTTCTCCCTCTACATGAATGCCTTTTGTAGATTTTGTATTTTTCTTGGCCTGCCAGACCTGAGG
The DNA here is from genome assembly GCF_016835505.1 of Polypterus senegalus. Classification (NCBI taxonomy): domain Eukaryota; kingdom Metazoa; phylum Chordata; class Cladistia; order Polypteriformes; family Polypteridae; genus Polypterus; species Polypterus senegalus. The sequence goes on along the minus strand of NC_053156.1, from coordinate 14,409,699 downwards.
TTGGTTTAACAGCAACTGTGCCTGTGGCCTTCCATTTCCTGATTCCATTCCTTACAGTTGAAGCCAGCAGTTTAAACCTCTGAGATAGCTTTTTGTAGCCTTCCCCTAAACCAGGAGACTCAACAATCTTTATCAGATCTTTTGAGAGTTGCTTTGAGGATCCCATGCTGTCTGTCACTCTTCAGAGGAGAGTCAAAGGGAAGGAAGCACAACTTGTAACTGACCACCTTAAATACCTTTACTACTTATGATTGGACACCCCTGTCTATGAATTTCAAGGCTTAACAAGCTCATCCAACCAAGTCGCCAGCATTGAGCAGTGACAGGCATTCAAATCAGCACAATGACAAGGGTGACTGCATTTGTGCACAGCCAGTTTTTCACATTTGATTTAATCTCATACAACTAAATGCTGCTTCACTTAAAATCTTTGTTCGGAAAACACCCCAGTATTCAGATGTTCCTAGGAAATGAAAGACATACCACTGTTAGGTTTTTTGTTGAAAGGAGAGTAAATTTAATTATGCAGGCTAAGAGGGGTTTTTCATGTGACTGCAAGTCTGAAAATGAGACCACAGTTGTTGCAGTTTGGATAGGTGAAAACGAAGGGTTTCAAGCTTGTAGACACTTATTGTGCTCTGATTGGTTTGGGCTTATGTGGCCATTCCCTGATTGGATCCAACTCAATATGTCATATTCCCTGTTTGGTTACCCCTCATAGCTGAACACTATTTTGAAAAATAGTAGACATAGAGGAGATACTTTCCTTGTTGTGTTGCTTATCTGTATGCATTTAAATTGTGTTTAGTACAGTTTGAGTACTGCATGCACACAAAAAGGCAACCGGTATGGCATCTCGGCCCACTTCAAGCCCTGGGCACAACACAAGCCAAGAGTGAAAGCATGTCTTGGTCAATTTAAACGGTTTGCACATCTCACTAAAGGGGTTCCCCACCGACAGAACTTATTGTACATGGATCACAGTTTTATTTTTCACTTGTCTGCTATGGCAGCTGCAACATATCCGACCACAAGCGCGTGCAAAGGATAGTGAAGACAGCAGAGAACATTATTGCGGTGCCTCTCCCTTCACTACAGGACATATTTTACAAACACAGTGTCTGTAAGGCCTGCAGCATTATGCAGGACCTCCGATGGACTTTTCACACTTTTGCCATCCAAGAGAAGATACTGCAGCATCAGAGCCGGACTGCAGGATAGTTTTTACCCAAGCTGTCAGACTCCTTAACACCATGCTGCCCCAGAGATCTTCGACACTTCCTCAACCACCTCTAAAAACACAAGTTTTATACATGCCAGCCACTTTCCTGTAAAGACATGTGCATGTAGAGAAGAACTGAAAATCTCCTACTGACCTTTAAGACTTTTGCACACTGCACTTTGACATCCTTCTGCTGTGAAACATTCTGACCTGTCATTGTTTTGCACATGTCTTTAACTGTTGTCATAATTTCTGTATTATCTATTTATTATAATACATATTTGACTATGTATCTAGATTGCATAATACCATACATTGCATCTTATATCTTGTTTGTGTTTTAATTGTAAATTTCTATTTAATTCTATTTTAAATTTTCATTTTTTATTTGCACTTAAATGTTGTTACACTGTGGACCCTGAGCTTCGCAATTTCTGTGTGTGTGTGTGTGTGAGGTATGTCTGTCTGTCTGTCTGTTCGTTTTGACTTTATCTGTGCACTGAGTTAAAAGTTAAATTTCACCTTATACAATTTCTTGTATTAGGAATTTGTTAGTTTTCACATACAGGGCCAGCCATTGTACAGCACCCCTGCAGTAATTTTAAGGTTAAAGGCCTTGCCCAAGGGCCCAGCAGAGTAGGATCTCTTTTGACAGTGACAGGGATTCAGACCGGCAACCTTCGTGATACCAGCATAGATCCTTAGCCTCCGAGCCACCACTCCGCCCAATGCGTAAATGTGCAGCCTGTAAATGTCAATGCTGATGTATTAAGTTAAGGAAACCCACCATTCACTATGTATTATTTTTGATCTAAATTTCATCTGGTATATTGGACCCAATGATACATTATATTGCCAATTACTACACGTTAGTAACTTTAAGGCCTAACTTAAGACTTTCATGGCTGTGCATTCTTGGCAAGCTGGAGAAGAAGGCTTGAAGCCATTGTTCATGTTTTTGAGAGATTCTGGTTTGGGTTTATCTGCTCAATTGCCGCCTGCAAAGGTGATGGTGATGATGCTTGTTTGAAACCTCTGTTTTCTATGTGACATGACATCAAAATCCAGGCATCACTCTTGTTGTTTGTGTATATATTGTTGACTTTCATAACTTTTCATGACGCTAGGTCAGTACCAAGACGTACTGTATAAGAAGGAAGCTGATCAATTAACAATTTGATGGCAACTGTTCTCACTTTCTTGCATCATTGACATTTAGTAGTTGATGAGTTATGTAGCACATTGAGAGCTACCTTGCCAGATAAAGTGAAACATGACTTGAACTGCAGTTGAGATGGAACACGTTTGTCTTGGGCTTGACGGATTTGTATCATGAACTTCAACTAACTGCAAAAATATTATAAGTGTATGAATTGTCTTATAAGAAATAATGACCGACTGTGACATCTCCCATAGTGTACCAGCAAATCCCATGAAATTGTCAGTAATAGCTAAACTCAGTCATTCATTTGTTGCCTTTTAATGAGTATGGCGTTGTCATGGTCTTCATTATTTTTTCCTCCTCCATTCAGGCAGCAGTCTCCTTACAGGACCCGAAGGACTCTCTATTAAGGAGAGAGAAAACTTGAAGAAGCTCAAGGCACTACGCCGCTACCGGAAGAGGTATGGTGTTGAAGCTCTCCTGCATCGGCAGCTGAGAGAGAGAAGAATGGCTGCCACGGAAGGAACATTACAGCAGGCAAGGGAGTGTTGTGGTGTGTGTTTGTGTTGGCTTGTTTATAATGTAGTACAAGGTTCAGGTGTCGGAATACCAGGATTTTTGTACCAGTGAAATTTTGTTAATTAGTTCCCTTTGTGATACCATGGCAAAAACAAATCTCATTTAATAGCTTTTTTTAGGTATTCCATTACTCAAATGAACACTATTGTACCTTTTTTATGTAATCAAATATAAAATGCATAAATACTGATGGTAACAGCAACTTCAGAATGGTTTGTTGTATAACTCAAGTGGTAGCCCATCTATCATTTAAACAAGTACTGACATTGATATATTTCAAAATACAATGCTGGTCTTGAATTTTAGCTCGTGACGGGCATAAGAATTCTCTTATTGTAACAATAAATGGGGTACTGTTATCTGAGGTATTTCAGATTAGTGCTTATAAGGAATGATATCCCGATTTTATGTTACCAAGTGCACATTCCAAATCTATTCTGATATTTTTCTCTCCAGTGATGAGATACTGCAAAAATCAGTACTTGAGCAAATTAAAATATTACTATACTAGTAATGGCACACTACTATAATAACGTGCAGTAAATGCACGACTTGGTTCTCCTCCTATTTATCTGTATGTTTACCATTTGTTTGCTCAGAGGTTGATGCGTTTGTTGCTTCCTGTGCAGCTCTTCTCTTCTTTCGTTGGCATTTTTTCACATTAAAACTGATTTAAGTCAGTGTTTGTGTTGCAATTACTACTACTACTAATTTTTCACTTAAGCTGGCACTTAAGTCTTCAATCTGCCCCAAGAATGATTTAAGACCGTGTTTCCCAAACTCGGTCCTGTGGGCCCACCTGTGACTGCAGGTTTTTGTTCCAACCAGCTTCTGTTTTTAATTGGACTCCTAGGCTAATTAAGTGATGTGTTATTTCCCAAGTTCTGTGTTTTGGGAGCGATATAGAAATTAGAAAACTAAGTTTGGTTCAAAAAAAAAAAATGTACCAAGCAGTTATAAGGGAATGTGTTTCTTAACAATATTTTCATTCTACTTTTCCAGGTATTCTAACTGTTTTAATTATTCCATTATTTACTAATTAGTGGGTCTGATGCTAAAGTACTTGCAGGCTTTGCTTATTCAGTGTTGTTTGCCTGGGTGTCTGCTCTGCTCGTTTTTAATTGTCATTAATAAGATACAACGAAGGGGACAAACTGCACAGAGAAAGGGCAAAATAGAATCAACAAAAGAGAGTTAAGCATTTAAATCTACAGCCAAAGCAGAAATATTTCTAAATGTCTTTATAAATGTAAAAATCATGCTGTTGTGCTTTTCTACATTTTCTGAATGTAGAATAAAAGAAAAATAATACCAGCTAATTAAATGAGATCAGTGTTGTCACTGACTAGGAATCTGGTTGGAACAAAAACCTGCAGTCACAGGGGGAGTCCACAGGACTGAAGTTGGGGAAACACTGATTTAAGATATGAAGAGGTAGGGGAAGTGACGGCAAAGGTGGTAGGGAATGAGAACGGCGCCCGTACACATGCGCCACACGGCCAAGCGTTGATTCTACAATAAAATATAAATAGAGGAATAACCTTGGAGGTCAATCATCACCCCAAAAGCGGACAGTAGACGTCGCATAGTGTATGTGTACCAAATTTCAAGTCAATAGGTGAAACGGTTTGCAAGCTACAGGTGATTTAAAATCCTGGACAGACAAACGGAACAGCCACAGTAGCACATTTATATATGAAGACCTGCTCTGTTGAATTGGTAAATTCCACGATAATTCGGGGCATTTTCATTTGAACAAGCTGGTAGGGTGGGTGCTTGGTAAGAGAATAAACTTCAAATCAAATGAAAAGTTAATGTTGTTAAAGTGCCTTCCAACATGGAGTAGAGACAAGAATTCAAGCAAGTGCAATGTGCAGCGCAAACGTATTACATAAAAATCAAGAAACAGTTGTCCATTTTGCACCAGAACTGGTTTGACAGAGCTATGTTGCATTTTATTAGTTTACACACATCCCACTGTGCTCATAACTCCCTCTACAGAGTTGCATATTGGCCTCATCGTGAAAGAAAATAAATACATGGCGAGTCAAAATTGTTAACATTTGAATGGCAGAAACGGTTTATTCACGTAACTTATGTGCAAGATGATTTACAGGAATGTCTCACGCAACCTGTTTGCCATCATGTTCAACACCTGTATCATATGGGGCACATACATTGCCCGCAAGTATATACATAGCAGTACCATTAATGTTAACATCATTTTTACTCGCCCTTTATACAGGGCATGTCATGGAGACCTCCTCCTTGTTTGTACTTCATTTGTAGCACTATAGAGATTAGGTACTCATGAAGAGATTTGATTGCTTGTCAGAAATCTAGATTATTCGTTTGATTTGCTGTTGCACATGTTGGCAGTATGTATGCAGCACCAAGAAAAGTGCTCACATCTGTGTTTGCAGATAATCTCTTACTGACACAGTGGTGGAATCAACCATGAATTGCTTGGTGACTGTTTCAGTATGTTGCCTTCTGTTTGCTGCTTACCTTTTCAAACTAAATCCAGACTGGTGACACTTCGGCAATAGCTGATTATCTGACCACTTGGTTGCATCAGCCTGGCTGTATGGGGTGATAGGTCTGCAGTTTTATGGCAGGCCTTCCTGCAAATCCCCACATAAATGCCCTTGTCTGACTCCATTAGTTCAAATTGTGGAACTTCAGGGATGTTATTTACTGTCAATTTCACGTCTTTTTTACGACAATTGCCTCCTTGATGTAGTTACACCATGCATAGTTGTATTGAACAGGTTTACTGCTCAATCCCATGGTGCATAGCTGATTATGTCAACATCTACTCGGTTTTGTCCATTGAATGTGGTCTTGTTGTGGACCAATATGTTTTCTTATTTAAAATTTGAATTCTTGCAACATCTATTTTTTTTTTATTATACTAAATGCTGGTTTTTATCCAGGATAGGCTACTTTGTCTGGTTTCAACAGTTTTTGTTTTCACTGTCCACCTCCTGTGTTGGGTTGTTTAGATGGGTTGTCTGTTTGCCTTCTCTGCCAGTAAAACTTTCAATAATTTGTTTTCCTAGAAATGCTTCCCTGCTTGCAGATACTCCACTGTGTTCTGACCTTCTTATTTTACTTCATTTCCAGGCTAACCCTGTACGTCCCATTCAGAGGTGCATTGCGTTTACTGGAGGAGTTCGATGCTCAAATCAGTGCCTCCCGATGACCCGCCATTGTATTTCTCGTATCCTTTTATGGTGCATGAATCATTTTTTTTTTTATGGTATACGTATACTTTTTTATAGTTGTTCCAACACAACCTCCTTTATGCAGATTTCTGGGTAGAAAACATTTTTAGCATATAGCTAAACAGCTGTATTTTGATAGTTTTTTTCCTTGGTTATTTGTAAGTGCACATACTTGAGGTTTTCTTGTCTATATACACAGCTGCAAAATGTGACCAAGTGTAAAATGAATGCAGGGAACAGTGGCTGTTAATTGATTAAATTGGAAAATTGAGGGTATCTGAACACCATTAACTGTGCTCCAGTTTTTATGTGAATTAGAAAACAGCTGCATCTGTCAAATCTAAATGCTGTTGATTAGTGCTGTCAATACCATTTTCACTCTCAAAGTGCACCAGATATTTTTCCCCTTTAGTTGTTGTGGCTTCTCTTTTCTTTGGATCAGTAGAATTAAAGGACGTCCCTTGCGTCACATTTGATGCATTTAGTTGTATTTGGTGAATATTTTGGGTGCTCAATCTGCCGCTTATTGCTTTTGTGACAGGCACTTTGAAGTTTTTCACAAAACAGCTCCTTTTTACTAGTGAGTGAATCTAATTATGTGCAGGAGTTACCTACCAGTGTTAGGCCAGGATTATACTTCACGCAACGTGATGCGTGCTCAAGCGGATGCTCCTGCTACGCCAGCGTTTTACTGTTTATACAGGTGCTGGTCATAAAATTAGAATATCATGACAAAGTTGATTTATTTTAGTAATTCCATTCAAAAAGTGAAACTTGTATATTAGATTCATTCATTACACACAGACTGATGTATTTCAAATGTTTATTTCTTTTAATTTTGATGATTATAACTGACAACTAATGAGAGTCCCAAATTCAGTATCTCAGAACATTCGAATATTGTGAACAGGTTCAATATTGAAGACACCTGGTGCCACACTCACTCTAATCAGCTCATTAACTCCAAAGCCTTTAAATGGTCTCTCAGTCGAGTTCTGTAGGCTACACAATCATGGGGAAGACTGCTGACTTGACAGTTGTCCAAAAGACGACCATTGACACCTCACACAAGGAGGGCAAGACACAAAAGGTCATCGCTAAAGAGGCTGGCTGTTCACAGAGCTCTGTGTCCAAGCACATTAATAGAGAGGCGAAGGGAAGGACAAGATGTGGTAGAAAAAAGTGTACAAGCAATAGGGATAACCGCTTGTACCCTGGAGAGGATTGTGAAACAAAACTGTGGGGGAGATTCACAAAGAGTGGACTGCAGCTGGAGTCAGTGCTTCAAGGACCACCACACACAGACGTATGCAAGACATGGGCTTCAGCTGTCGCATTCCTTGTGTCAAGCCACTCTTCAACAAGAGACAGCGTCAGAAGCGTCTCGCCTGGGCTAAAGACAAAAAGGACTGGACTGCTGCTTAGTGGTCCAAAATATGTTCTTTGATTAAAGTAAATTTTGCGTTTTCCTTTGGAAATCAAGGTCCCAGAGTCTGGAGGAAGAGAGGAGAGGCACATAATCCACGTTGCTTGAGGTCCATTGTAAAGTTTCCACAGTCAGTGATGTTTTGGTGTGCCATGTCCTCTGCTGGTGTTGGTCCATTGTGTTTTCTGAGGTCCAAGGTCAACACAGCTGTCTACCAGGAAGTTTTAGAGCACTTCATGCTTCCTGCTGCTGACGAACTTTATGGAGATGCAGATTTCATTTTCCAACAGGACCTGGCACATGCACAGAGTGCCAAAACTACCAGTACCTGGTTTAAGGACCATGGTATCTCTGTTCTTGATTGGCCAGCAAACTCGCCTGACCTTAACCCCATAGAAAATCTATGGGGTATCGTGAAGAGGAAGATGCAATACGCCAGACCCAACAATTCAGAAGAGCTGAAGGCCACTATCAGAGCAACATGGGCTCTCCTAACACCTGAGCAGTGCCACAGACTGATCGACTCCATGCCACGCCGCATTGCTGCAGTAATCCAGGCCAAAGGAGCCCCAACTAAATTGAGTGCTGTACATGCTCATACTTTTCATGTTCATGCCTTTCAGTTGGCCAACATTTCTAAAAATCCTTTTTTGCATTGGTCTTAATTGATATTCTAATTTTCCGAGATACTGAATTTGGGACTTTCATTAGTTGTCAGTTATAATCATCAAAATTAAAAGAAATAAACATTTGAAATGCATCAGTCTGTGTGTAATGAATGAATCAAATATACAAGTTTCACTTTTTGAATGGAATTACTGAAATCAACTTTGTCATGATATTCTAATTTTATGACCAGCACCTGTACTTGCGCGTGTACTTTACGTAAATCTGGTGGAATCCACCAGGTGACAGTGTGATATATCATCACTGTGATAACTGGAACTGAACGCAACGGCCATAACTGGAACCTAATTTCGTCCATATATTGTAATAGCCTGCAGCTCGGTCGCCGTGTGAGGTGGAGTTGCGTCTCACATCACGCTTCCCACGTAATTGAGTGCCTGCCCATATAAGGTAAATTTGCGGGTGAAGGACTGTGCTTAGCATATTCAAAAGTGCAGCTACTGCGGAAACCCTCCCTCAGTGAAAGTGCAAGAGAAACTTAAGTGCCGGGTCTGAGCTAAAATTAAATAAACCCGTGGACATCGCAAGATTGCACAACATAATAGGTGTGAAATGCACGGTCTGCCACTGGACCAGATGATATGTAAATTTGATGAAGATTACAACCCGAAAATAAACAAAACTGTAGAGGGGTTCAGATTATTCTTCTCCCAGTGCGTCTCTCTAAATCCTCCGTGTGGGAACATTATCATAAGGCTTAACAATCTTCTTGTTACACCTTATACGTACAACGAACCGTCCTTTATTATGAAGTCTTCCTTGCTTTACCGCTGGCTGCTTCTTTCCATTCACCTTCCTAGCTCTTTATTTAAACAGTTTTCCTTCTCACTTTTCAGCTCCTTCTCTGTATTCTCTCTTTTCGTTCAAAATACGCGCCTCCTTGCCTTTTTACAGTCCGCTCCCCTTACGTCACACCATGGTACGTTTAGCACAAGTTAATACCGGGAATGCCTGTTAAACATCTTGCATTCACGAGTAGCGATTTGCGTAGTGAACACTTCTATGAATGAAACCTGTTCTCTTTACAACGGTTGACAAACACGGAATGTAACTTCATAACACGTCCTCCAAATACGAACCTGATTGAAAGAAATAATGGTAATCAAATCCTTGATGACAGTAACACTCATAACAGTGACAAAGCAATTGCATTGATAATCAGGTTGTTTTTTAAATGTTTCCTTTTCTTTTTCATAACTTCTTTAACACACTACTTCTCCGCTGCGAAGCGCGGGTATTTTGCTAGTCGAGTATAAATCTTAGGATTCTAAATGTGCAGAGAGCTGGAATATTGTACATGTGTTCTGTGTGGCGATCTATTGCGGTTTGCTGCTGCTGTCCGCTCAGGAGGAAGTCCTAGAAAAAAGAGGGCACAAAAGATGGTATGTGAGACTTTTAAAGTGTTCCATGTCATTATGATTGGGAATATGCGATGCTTGAATATAAAATCGCCACGAATGCATCTGTATGTCGGCATTTTGCTTCACCACATCGAACCATTCATCGATCCCTTTTCATCGCTTTTTGTCACATGTAAACAGAGACTCTTAACGTCACATTCTAACTTTTATCACACTGTGTCTACCCCCACGAACCCTGACTTTTTGCTGGCACTGCAAGTGGCGCACGCATCGTATTAATTTCTGAGGACCTGCTCAGAAGACGCGTCAAATCGATGCTGGGAACGCGTGGCAGCCATGATGCGTGTGTGTGCACGTTCGGCTTCTGAGCGTGAAGTATAAACGAGCCCTAAAACGAGGCCTGCTGCAGGGCAAAGCCCCTAAATGTTGAAAACTTCCCACAGCAGCTCGATACAATTTGTGTAAAAAGGGATTTGTTTATCAGTCCATACTGAATTGGATATGAATCAGGAGATGCTACGCTTGGACTGTATAAAGCACTAGTGAGACCACATCCGGAAAATAGTGTGTAGTTGTGATTGTTACACTATTAAAAAGACAACAGCTGTCAAGACTGTGCAGAAGAGAGCAACTGGGTACATCCCAGGACTTATGGACATGCTCTGTTATGACAACTTTAGAGAATTAAACCTGTTTAGACTTGAGCAGAGGAGACTTCATTGAGACTCGATCATGGCCTTTAAATTCTCAAAGGCATATTTTGCTCAGAAATGGTGTTCACAGATCCCTATCTTTCAGATGAATGCCCTTATTAATGGGTATCCCATTTTATTTCTGTGTTGGTCTACCTTGGCTATTAATACATTTGGTGAGCCTTCATCTTATTCAGTTCCTTCCTGTACTTTTTTTTTTTTTTTCTTTTTTCTTAGTGGATCGTCTCTTTATTCTCCCCATTTTTTTGTTTTTCAGTTTCTTCTGTTGGTTTTCAATTCAAAATGGCCTCCATGCTCTGTGCACATCTCTGTGATTCGAGCCAAAAGCCTCTTGCTGTTTCAGTCAAGTAGCATTCAGGTCTAGGACCATCTTCTGTCTTGAGCTGGGATTCTATTTTTGAAGAAGTCAAAAATAAAAAAAAATAAAGTAAAATTTCAACTGCTACTCCTTTTAAAAACCCATCTCCGCGGTCCTTTTTCCACCTCTGTTTTGCACGGTTTGAACATTTCTGTTCCTCGTTCTACACATTTTTTTTTTTTTTTTGGGGGGATCTTGGTTTTTCATTGTGGTCCTTTTCATCCATTAATAAGAAATTGGCTTCCATAAATCCTTTAGTTGCTCAGATCCTACTGGCATCTCATTGGAAAACCCAAGACCAGGTGCTCCAGGAATTCTTGGAGAAGTTTCTTTATAGCTTAACTTATTTTAGAGCTTTCAGTTGCTTGTATCATTTCTCATCTCTATCCACTGTCATACTTAAGAAATTGCATTCATTAAATACAAAAAAAAGAAAAATTTGTTTGCTCAGATTGGGATGTGTGGGGCATGCTGCTAGACTGTGTGTGTGCTTTTTTTTAATTTTAAAGAGGATGTGCAGTCAAGAATTTTGTCAAAGAATTTTTGGAATGGGAATCTCACAAACTGCTGAGACATGTAGTTAAAGCTGAAATCTTGACAACCTTTAAGATGGATCAGGATGAGATATTGGGACAGCTTAGCGATCAGCTAAACAAACGAGCGACAAATGGACTAAATGGTCTCCACTTTTGTCAGAATTTTTATTTTCTTCTGTACTATGTGATCACAGCCAGCATACGCTCATTAAGCAGATTTGCCCCAATAGGAAGCGCATTTCATCTCAAAGCTGAATTAAATACTTTCTGTATTAGTTATCTCCACTTTGTTTTTTTCGGTTTTAGCCATTGTAGGAAGCATGATTGGATGACTTAAGTCCGGGTTAAATGGAAGTCTTTCAATTGTGTAAAGTGTCCATTACTGGTTTCAGAACTAAATGTTGGTAGAGTATGAATATTCCACTACATGGCCCTGAATGAAGACTGGCAGTTTGTAGTAGCTGTCCGTTTCAAGCAGGAGCCTACAATAACTTCTTCCTGTGGTCTGTTGGATCTCTCATAATTTATACAGAGATTCCCAATTCAGTTGGAAGATACACCCAAGACATTTTGATTAATTTTATTGGTTTATGGAGGTGGAGGGCTTGTGTGTTCTTAATGGATAGGTGAATCTACAAACAAACGTTTTGTTGAGTCTTGTAGTTTGATACAGAAGTACAGGTCAATTTTCTGTATGTCAGAATTCTAAATCACAATTCTTTTCTTGTAGAAGCAGAATGTAGTATACAAGTTTATAATATACACAGTTATGTACATTATTTAGGTCAGTGAACACTGTTAATGAAGAGCCTTCAGATGATTTCTAGGAGGTACCACTTAAGTGTACAAAGTTTCTCTATCTGGTCATTTTGAGGTTTTGTTGGTGTCGTGTCTTGGTAATTTTTGGAATGATTGCGAATTATTCGGCCATTACTAACACTGTTGATTTAATATGGACTTCTAAAACTTGGGTTCAGTGCCTATAAGTGTTCATTCCTATCACATTTTGGTGTACAGTACTGATTCACAGATTTTAATTTGGCTTTTAATGTTAAAGTGAAAACCGATATCTGCGAAGTAGTGTGCATTACCAATAAATATAAAATAATGATCAGTGTTCACCACCATCAAGCTAGTGTTTAGTGCCTGAAAACCTTGAGTCTGTATCGGCTTTGCCTCCACCATACACTACCCACCCCTCCTCTTCCTCTCCCATAACCCCCCACAGTACTACTTTGCCGATTTTGCTCAAACTCCTGTCAGGTTTCATGGTACAGTAATCCCTCGCTATATCGCGCTTCGACTTTCGCGGCTTCACTCCATTGCGGATTTTAAATGTAAGCATATCTAAATATATATCACGGATTTTTCGCTGGTTTGCGGATTTCTGCGGACAATGGGTCATTTAATTTATGGTACATGCTGCTTCAGTTTGTTTGCCCAGTTGATTTCATACAAGGGACGCTATTGGCGGATGGCTTAGAAGCTACCCAATCAGAGCATGTATTACGTATTAAATAAAACTCCTCAATGATATACGTACGATATGCTTCCCGCGCAGTGCTTGATTGTTTGCTTTTCTCTGTCTGTCTCTCGCTCTCTCTCTGACATTCTCTGCGCCTGTCAGGCATTCCTTTTGAAGAGAAGATATGTTTGCATTCTTTTAATTGTGAGAAAGAACTGCCATCTCTGTCTTGTCATGGAGCACAGTTTAAACTTTTGACTAAAGGGTGTTATTTCATGTCTAGAGGGCTCTAATAATGTTAACAGTGTGGGAGAGTTTATAAGGGCTTAAAATATATAAAAATAACCATACAAACATATGGTTTCTACTTTGCGGATTTTATTCTATCGCGGCGGGTTCTGGAACGCAACCCCCGCGATCGAGGAGGGATTACTGTACTCATATTTGTCGCTAGCGGTTTAGACATTAATTGGCTGTGTATTATTTTGTGTGGACAGCAAATTTACACTGTGATACAAGCTGTACACGAACTGCTTCATATTGGATCAAAGTGTCATATCAGTGTTGTCCCATGAAAAGAGAGAACCAAATATTTACAAAAATGTGAGGGGTGTACTCTCTTTTGTGAGATACTGTATATCTATCTTTCTCTATTTAATCCAATGTCTGTGTCTGTCTGCTTTTCACGAGAGAACTTCTTAACAGATTTAGATTGGAGTTCTTCTTCTATAATTTGCTTGCACATTCTGGTTGATTTTGTTACTTGTCTCATTCCGCTATGTATCATAGTTGGCTTGTGGTACCAATTTATTTGCGCAAATCTGAGAGACGCACAGTGGGCCAAGGGAGGGGGGCCCTCCTCACTCACTCACTCATGCGCCAGCCTTGGGGCGTGTATCATACCTTCGCTTATCTAGTGAACAAGAGAACTACTTAACTGATTGAGATTGGGTTTTTTCTATGATTTGCTTGAACCTTCTGGTTGATTTTGTTACTTGTCTCATTCCTCTATGTATCTCGGTTCGCTTGTGGTACTGATTTTATCTGCGCAAATCTGAGAGACGCACCGTGGGCCTGCCTCGGGGTGTGTACCATACCTCCGCTTATCCAGTGAACTACATAACGGATTGAGATTGGGTTTTTTCTATGATTTGCTTCAACATTCTGGTTTATTTTGTTACTGCTGTCATTGCGCTATGTATCATAGTTCGCTTGCAGTACTGATTTATTTGTGCAAATCCGAGAGACAAGCAGTGGGGGCGGGGGCCTTTCTCACTCGCGCACCAGCCTCTGGGCATGTACCATACCTCCGCTTAGCTAGTGAATGAGAGAACTAAACAGATTGAGATCAGGTTTTTTCCATAATTTTGCTTCAACATTCCGGTTGATTTTGTGACTTCTGTCATCATGCCAAGAATCATGGTTCACTTGCAGGAGCAATTATTTGCGCTAATACGTGACAGAGGCTGCGGGCCGAGGGGAGGGTGAAGCGTTACATCAGTAGTAGGGAGCAGGGTAGGGCCGCCCTCCCTGTCCTGTTTCACTACTATGCAGGCCTAACTGCAGGGGACGGCTAGTGTGCTTTATAATGCAATAGTGAGTACCATGTGCAGTGGTGGAGACCAAATTACAAAAAAGACACAGCAGGAAAGTCCAAGGAAGAGCGACTAAGCTTATTCTGAGACTGGTAGGTGTGAGATGTGAGAAGAGGTTTAAGCAGTCAGACTTTTTTTTTAGTTTAAGCAAAAAAGTGTTTAAAATTTATTAAATGAATTTGCACAGAGGCTGTCAGGTGTTACCATAAAATTGAGCTTTTTAACCAGGCTACAGGGACACAGTTGGGAACATGTTAAGAGCAGATTTTTCATCATTCAAAGAAATAACAGACACATGGAATAAATGAGCAAATGATGTGGTGCAAAGACTTTAGGGAGCTTCAGATCTCCCCTCATTGTTATTTTCGAGAGTTTAGGAGAATGCAATTGGCCGGTTGTCAAAAATGTATCAGGCAGGACTGCATTTGGAAACCACTTGTGTAAGATATCTGCCTTTCAGGTGACCTGCATGGAGTTGCCATCTGTTTGAAGAAAAGGCAGCATAACGGTGGAGTGACTCAAAATGGCTAAAAAAAAAACCAAAACAAAAAAAACACGGTTAATGGCTATTAATCTCCGTGATCATCTCTAAAAGATTTGTTGATAACATTCCTCACATCCCAGGCTGGCCTTGTTTACGAAGCGGTGAAGTCTTTTTGATCTTTTCCACACTTTTTTTTTCTTTCACTCTTTACCCTGTCAGATATTTATCAGGACAGCAATCAGGTTCTGTTCAAGATGTGTCCTGGCATGAAGGATATTCCCTGTGACAGGCCTGTGCACATGGGCCAGTCTGAAGACCCCCGCTGCCACCTACATCTGCAATTGCCTCCCCCCATGTATAAAGCTGAGCAGGATCCTTTAGTCCCTGAGCAGCTGGAAGGCGCGCCTACAGACCTGTACCTGAGTGCAGCTGAACTACAGCCCACAGAAAGCCTACCGTTGGAGTTCAGTGATGTAAGTTCTTTTTACGCCATCTGCACGTGGTTTCTGTCATTATGGGGCAGGTAGGACATGAAATATGTGCAGGTCTTTAAATTGCACACTTCCTTTTAAGGGGCTTGAGATAATCTGTGCCTGATGGGTAATGTTCACATTGAGAGTAATCACTAGGCCCTTTATAGTGCACTGCATATTTATTATTTTTATTTTTTTCTCCAGCCGTCTGGAGTTTTTTTGTTTTTTCTGTCCCCCCTGGCCATTGAACCTTACTCTTATTCGATGTTAATGTTGATTTATTTTGTTTTATAATTGTGTCTTTCATTTTTCTATTCTTTAATATGTAAAGCACTTTGAGCTACTGTTTGTATGAAAATGTGCTATATAAATAAATGTTGTTGCATAGTAAATAGGATGATAATCAAATGATTGAAATACAAATAAATCATTGAATAGGTGTAGAAGTTAAGATGAGATTTTTGACCTTCCAGTAATGAAATATCAGGTGGTTTGTGGGATTCACAATAATTGAGGATGAGCTGACTGAGCTGCAGTGTTTCAAACAGACGAGTTTCCAGACCGGGTCCTCAGATCTGTAATTATTTCCTCCATCTTGATGAGCTGCTCTTGTATGAGGCCTATAATCAGGCCACAGTGCCTCAAACTAAAGGGAATGTCAAGATGGGGGGGAAAGCCCACTCTTTTTAATAGTTTTTCACACATGACTTGAATGTATAGTTACGTGTTTGAGATCCATGGTTTAATATTTTCAACAGGCAGCCCTCTTGGATAACAGTGGAATGAGTTTGTTTTCATAAACTGCACAGTGCACTTTAAGTTAATCATGGGTTTTGTTCTCTTTTGTAGGACTTGGATGTGGTTGGTGATGGTATGCAATGCCCACCATCCCCACTCCTGTTTGACACAGCACTGGCACTTGAGGACCAGTCTATTCGAGAGATTGCCGAGGCACCACTCGATATATTAGCTAGTGAGGAGCATCCGCTACTAGAGGCCACAGATTCCCCGCAGAATGCCATCCCAGCCTCTGGCCCTCTTGATGTTCAAATGGACATTGGCCATGCTGAGCTGGTAAGTGGACATCAGTGTGCACCATTCTGTACTTTTACTCTGGAGCTGTCCCCCTATAAGATTTAAGACTCTTGGCTCAATCTACTGTTCTTGGCATCCATGGCTGATGCCTTCTAGACACCAGTATTGCTCATTTCTTTTCAGTGCTGAATACATACGTAAGCAGGCTTAGAAAATTTTTCCATATCTTGTATTGTCTGATGGTAGCCACCATTTGTTGAAGGCTTTTGTTGGCATTGGTTTCCATGTACGCACCTACAACATTTGAGATGCAACTGTTTTTTGTTTCTCAATTAAAGCACAACCTAAGGGTTTAAAGTACAACGTCTAAACCACTGGTCCTTGGTGTACAGTCATATGAAAAAGTTTGGGAACCACTCTTAATTCTTTGGATTTTTGCTTATCATTGGCTGAGCTTTCAAACTAGCAACTTCCTTTTAATATAAGACCTGCCTTATGGCAGCAGTGACATTAAGTTTATTGGATTAACAGAAAATATGCAATATGCATCATAACAAAATTAGACAGGTGCATAAATTTGGGCACCCCAACAGAGATATGACATCAATACTTGAGCCTCCAGACACTGTCCTCCAGTAGCCTTTGAGTGTCTGGATTCTGGATGGAGGTATTTCTGACCATTCTGCCATACAAAATCTCTCTAGTTCAGTTAAAATTGATGACTGCCAAGCATGGACAGCCTGCTTCAAATCATCCCATGGATTTTCAATGATATTCAGGTCAGGGGACGGTGACGGCCATTCCAGAACATTGTACTTCTCCCTCTTCATGAATGCCTTTGTAGATTTCCAACTGTGTTTTGGGTCATTGTCTTGTTGGAATATCCATCCCCTGTGTAACTTCAACTTTGTGACTGATGCTTGAACATTATCCTGAAGAATTTGTTGATATTGGGTTGAATTCATCCGACCCTCGGCTTTAACAAGGGCCCCAGTCCCTGAACTAGCCACACAGCCCCATTGCATGATGGAACCTCCACCAAATTTAACAGTAGGTAGCAGGTGTTTTTCTTGGAATGCAGTGTTGTTCTCCGGCCTTGCAAAGCGCTTTTTGTTATGACCAGATGACTCCATTTTTGTCTTATCAGTCCAAAGCACTTTGTTCCAAAATTAATCTGGCTTATCTAAATGAGCATTGGCATACAACAAGCGACTTTTTTTGTGGTGTTAGTGCAGAAAGGGCTTCTTTCTCATCACCCTGCCATACTGATGTTCTTTGTGCAAATTGTGCTGAATTGTAGAACGATGTACAGATACACCATCTGCAGCGAGATGTTCTTGCAGGTCTTGGGAGGTGATCTGTGGGTTGTCTGTAACCATTCTCATAATCCTGCTCATATGCCACTCTATTTTTCTTGGCCTGCCAGACCTGCTGGGTTTAGCAGCAACTGTGCTGTGGCCTTCCATTTTCTGATTCTATTTCTTACAGTTGAAACTGACAGTTTAATCCTCTGAGAGAGCTTTTTGTAGCCTTCCCCTAAACCAGGAGACTCAACAATCTTTGTTTTCAGATCTTTGGAGAGTTGCTTTGAGGATCCCATGCTGTCTGTCACTCTTCAGAGGAGAGTCAAAAGGAAGGAAGCACAACTTGCAATTGACCACCTTAAATACCTTTTACCACTCATGATTGGACACTCCTGTCTATGAAGTTCAAGGCTTAACAAGCTAATCCAACCAATTTGGTGTTACAAGTAATCAGCATTGAGCAGTGACAGGCATTCAAATCAGCACAATTGCAAGGGGACCCACACTTTTGCACAGCCATCTTTTCACATTTGATTTAATTTCATACAACTGAATACTGCTTCACTAAATATCTTTGTTCGGAAAACAGCCTAGGACTCAGATGTTCCCACTAAATGAAAGACATACCACTGTTATCTTTTTTTTGTTGAAAGGAGAGGAAATTATTCTGCAGGCTGAGAGGGGTTCCCAAACTTTTTCATATGACTGTATGTAGTATCATTGTCACATGTATAGAGTTCAGTGAAATTCTTTCTTGCACGTGCTAATCAGCATACAACATGCTGTCACTCTCATTAGGCAGTATAACCACCTTACCTTGAAAGTTCTGTCTGTCTTATCTGAATTATTCCCAGGAAGTCAGATATGAAAAATGGCATGTATATTTTACTGCAATAATGCAGAGATTAATCAACACAGGTTGACAAGTGAACTTTAACCCTTTACATGTCTGGTTGGATAGTCTACCTCCTCTCTCTCTCTCCTAACTTATCCAACTGTCATAATTTAGTAAGTTAACATTTATTAAAATTGCCAGAATTATGACATTTAGATTTCTATTTGTAGAAGTGGTATATTTAAATAACTGGAGAGATCCAGCAGGCTGAGGTGTCTTAACTTCCATCAGCTCAGTGGCAAGTATTTTCCTGTTTGTATGTTAGGCTTACTGGTCTATAGTTACTTGGATCAGCTCAGTCACACTTTGTATACACCACTAGTAAATTAATACAAGTAATTATTAAGAAATAGATCGAGCAGCATGTGTCAAGAATGGGTCTATTAGTGAAATTCACCATTGGTTCAGACTGGGAAAGTTGTATTTCACTAATATGAGTTTTTATGAGGAGCCAAACGGAAGCTGATAATCGGAGAGGTGTGTAAGATACGATTGATCTTATTTTCTGGAGGATTTTGAAAAGGTGCCACATGAGTTATTGATTCCCTCACTAAGTGGGAATTCAAGGTATGGTTTGTAGTTGTTACTAAATTGGCTCAAATACAGGAAGGAAGGGGTAATGGTGAGGAGAACTTTTTAAGAACTAGGTGATGACTGTGAAGAATTGGTGCTGAGGCAACTGCTCTTTTTAATCTATATAATGACGCTTAAGTTTGCAGATGATTCCAAATTGGGTAGAAGGGCAGATAAGGTAGAATCCGATGAATTGTTGCAGCAGGACTTGGGCAGATGTGTGTTGGATTAATTTTAATTACCTGAAAATTCAGATATTACTTGTAAGAAATGCAGATATCAGATTTTATTACAAAAGTTTGAAACTTGAAAGTATCCCTTGTGAGAAGGTATAGTAATCATACTGGACTTCTCAAAATCTACAGTTACCTCTCTTTAACCCAGTATGTCGTACCAACATGCTTTTACAGATTCACAATTGTCAGTGTACCTAAGCAATCAAATCCATCCTGCCTAAATGGCTATCGTCCATGTTGCACTAATGTCTGTAACAATGAAGTGTTTCCAAACGTTTGTCAAGAATTACATGTGCTTTTACCACCGAAAGCTCTTGATCCTACATACATTACTGGCCCAATTCTACAGCAGGAGAGGGAAATTGTACAAATGCAATTCCTAGACTATAGTTTAGCATTTTAACTCCGTAAACCCCTCTAAGTGGACCTGTCTCTGAACACTTTGGTGTGCAGTTGGATTTTTAGGTCAACAGGCAGACCCAAGGTGGTTCAGATGGGTGACCACACTTCATCATCCCTCACTCTCAACACAGGTGCTCCATGGGACTGTTTCTGTAGTCCACTGCTGTACTTCCTCTACACATGTCTGTATGGCTGCACATGACTCTAACATCAGTGTCAAGCTTGCTGATGACATGGCTCTGGTTGGCCTGATCTCTAACAGCAGTGAGCAGTATTACCTGTCAAATTGGTGTCCGGACATGGATCTTCCCTTGCATTTCAGCAAGACAAAAGAATTGATTGTGGACATCAGGGGGAAATGGTAGAGGCACAACCACTCCATCAGTATTAACAACACTGAAGTGGAGAGGGTCGACAATTTCGAATACCTCACTGTCCACATAAGAGAGGACCTGGTCTGGTCTTGGCACATTGACACCTTGGTAAAGAAGGCATAACAACATCTTTACCATGCTTAAAGGATTTCCGGCTGCCCTCCCTGATACTAAAGGGTTTCTATAAATCCACCACTGAAAGTTTCCTGACAAGTGAGGTATTGCTGTCTGGTTGGAAATGGTATGCAGCAGGACTGCAAGGTCATCTGAAAGCGTCACTGGGTGTGCGCTGTCTAAATTCTTGGACATCTTTATAAACCGAAGTTGAACCAGGGCAAAAAAAATTATCAGAGAGATTACAGCCATCCTAACAATGGCCTCTTTTCTGTACTGTATTCATTGAAATGCTATTGCTGCCTAAAGACAATTTCTGAGGGAGGAAGTTCTGTCCACAGTCCATCCACACCCTAAACATGGACAGTGTCTACAGTATTCTCCTGTATTTATGTATTTTTCATAATAGTTAGGTCCATAAATATTTGAACAGGCAACTTTTTCTAATTTTGGTTCTGTACATTACCACAATGAATTTTAAATGAAACAACTCCGATGCAGTTGAAGTGCAGACTTTCAGCTTTAATTCAGTGAATTGAACAAAACGATTGTATAAAAATGTGAGGCAACTAAAGCATTTTTTTTAACACAATCCCTTCATTTCCGGGGCTCAAAAGTAATTGGACAATTGACTCAAAGGCTATTTCATGGCAGGTGTGTTCAAGTCCGTCGTTGTGTCTTATCAATTAAGCAGATAAAAGGCCTGGAGTTGATCTGAGCTGTGGTGCTCACATGTGGAAGATTTTGCTATGAACAGACAACATGCGGTCAAAGGAGCTCTCCATGCAGGTGAAAGAAGCCATCCTTAAGCTACAAAAACAGAAGAAAACCATCCGAGAAACTCCTACAATATTACGAGTGGCAAAATCTCCAGTTTGGTACATCCTGAGAAAGAAAGCAAGCACTGGTGAACTCAGCAACGCAAAGAGACCTGGACGTCCATGGAAGACAACAGTGCTGGATGATCGCAGAATCACTTCCATGGTGAAAAGAAACCCCTTCACAACAGCCCACCAAGTGAACAACACTCCAGGGGGTCGGCGTATCGATATCCAAGTCTACCATAAAGAGAAGACTGCATGAAAGTAAATAGAGGGTGCACTGCAAGGTGCCAGCCACTCATAAGCTTCAAGAATAGAAAGGCTAGATTGGACTTTGCTAAAGAACATCTAAAAAAGCCAGCCAGCCTGGAAAAACATTCTTTGGAGAGATGAAACCAAGATCAACCTCCACCAGAATGATGGCAAGAAAAAAGTATGGAGAAGGTGTGGAACAGCTCATTATCCAAAGCATAGCACATCATCTGTAAAACACGGAGTCAGGCAGTGTGATGGCTGCCAGTGGCACTGGGACACTCGTGTTTATTGATGATGTGACACAGGACAGAAGCAGCTGAATGAATTTCTAGGTGTTCAGAGACAGACTGTCTGCTCAAATCCAGCTAAATGACGTCAGATTGATTGGTCGGCGTTTCATGATACAGATGGACAATGACCCAAAGCAACCCAGGAGTTTAATAAAGCAAAGAAGTGGAAAATCCTTGAATGGCAAAGTCAGTCACCTGATCTTCACCCAACTGAGCAGGCATTTCACTTGTTGAAGACTAAACTTCAGACAGAAAGGCCCACAAACAAACAGCAACTCAAAGTAAAGGCCTGGCAGAGCATTGAAAAGGAGGAAACCCAGCATCTGGTGATGTCCAGGAGTTCAAAACTTCAGACTGGCATTGCCAGCAAAGGGTTTTCAACCAAGTATTAGAAATGAACATTTGATTTCCAGTTATTTAATTTGTCCAATTACTTTTGAGCCCCAGAAATGAAGGGATTGTGTTCATAAATGCTTTAGTTGCCTCACATTTTTATGCAATCGTTTTGTTCACCCCACTGAATTAAAGCTGAAAGTCTGCACTTTAACTGCGTCTGAGTTGTTTCATTTAAAATTCATTGTGGTAAAGTACAGAACCAAAATTAGAAAAAAGTTGTCTCTGTCCAAATATTTATGGACCGAACTATGTCAGTAATGCTGTCATTGTACATATTGATTTCTAGAGGTTGAGTATTTACTACAGTTTGCCTTAGCGATTTTACAGGCCTTGGGGGCACAGTACCCTTGCAAATGCAAAAATCAGAATACGTTTAGCAACGTAGGTAACCACACACACACAAAGGTGATGCATGTACAGCACAATTACAATATTACTCAGTTCTGTATTTAAATCTCCATAAAATACGAGTTTGTATGGTATACCCATGCCTACCTGTAAATTGAGAAAACAGTCTTAAACACAATTGATGAGTAGCTGCTACGGTGGCTTCACGGTGCTCTTTTTATCCTGACATACCTTACTGTCGACTTGCTAATTCCAATAATGGTAACTGCATCAGCTGACTTCACCAAACGACACACATCCAATAATACAACATTTTCTTTTAGGGTCGTCACTTTATTCTGTATCTTGTGAGCAATTTCAGAACCTCTAGAAACACTGTTTTGAAGTCATGCTTACATTCTAAGCTTATTGCACTAAATAATATGCTAAAGGTGTGAGAAATACAAGAAAATGATCACTGCACAAGCAAATCACGTGCGAGGCTGGCAGGTCAGACTGCGATGCATGGCAGACAAGTGTGTAGTTCCACAATTGTTTAGCAAACATTTTTTTAACAAGTTTAACTTACACATTTGTTGGTTATATTTTCCTAGTAAATGCTAAAAACGATTAATATTACATACGATTAATATTACATATACAGGATGGCGCAGGGAAAACAAAACAGGAAATTTTCAATTGATGTTCAGTGCACAAAATACATTTAAAGTTGTACAGGATATGAAATGAATGATGATGATCAATATTCATTTTATGTTTTGAAGATAACATGAAGGTGTTGTCCATTTCTCCATACACATTCTGTTCAACGTAATATCTCGAGGTATGCCAGTGATTTCCTCTTCAATCCTCCTTTTTACTTGAGAAATGGTTACAAGACATGTGCGGTACACTTGGCTTTTAAAACATCCCCGCAAAAAAAATCAAACCGTGAGATCGGTGGATCTCGGAGGCCATGTACTGTCACTGCTGGATGAAATGGCGTGCCTTCTAACCAATCGTCGAGTAGCTGCCATCGATTGTCAGGCAGGCAGTATGTGAAGTGGCTCCACCTGGGGACTTTTTTTTTTTAAAAAGCTGAACCTGTTTCTTCAAAATTCTGCACCCATGTTGTAATCCCATGAGCAGACGGGACACTATCATGATGTCCTAACTGGTAAAGATGCCAAAATTCCCTTTGTGCAGCAGGCGCATCCTCCCCATTGTTATAAAAGGCTTTCTCAGCGAATGCTCGTTGCATACCACTCCGCTGCTCCATTATAGCTAATGACATGAGGTCCTAAACAACGTCACATTGGTCCCAAACAACTGCCGAAACCCCAGGTTCACCAACACCTAGTTCCAAAATTTCCTGTGCCACCTTGTATGTTTTGCGTTTGTGACATTTTTTTAGTTTTATTACCATTTTATGGCCTGTACTTGTCTGCAAATTTCCACAGTAGGCCACGAAACTTGCAAAACTTCCTCCATTTAATTACTGATAAACCCACAAATTGCATGAGCCAGCTGTGTTTCAATTTGTTCATCTAAATTGCAGTTGTGGAGTTCAGCAATGACGCATTTCACTATATATTGTATAACAGTACATGGCAAATAAGATATGCAATAGATGGAAGTGATCAAGAAAGGTAACAAAATGTTAAATTATAAAGCACAATGTGTAGAGTATAAGCCAATAGATGTTATGCTTAAACTACGTAATCTCTAACTAGGCCTCTCCCTTTGATATCCGTGTTTCAAAACCACCATAATGGTGCTAGAGAAAGTCTAGAGAGGAATGACTAGGCTGATTTTGGTATTGAGAGGTATGAGATAATGACAAGAGAATGAAAGAGTTGAACCTTTTCAGTTTAGGCAAATAAAATTAATTCCCTTCACAATTTTAAACGCGTCCCCTAAAGAGACTGTGTGAATCCTGACTTGGTGTTATTTTGTTGAATTCAGGAGTATAGAATTGGCAAGCTTGTTTGGCTGAATGGCCTGTTCTTGTCACATTTTGTTCTAATGAACACTTTTAGACTGACTGACTGTAAAGGCAAATGCAATTTTTTTTAGTCTTGAGTTTTCCTAGTGACTGATGCATTGTATCCGGAAAATATTCACAGCGCATCACAATTGTTATGTTACAGCCTTATTCCAAAATGGATTAAATTCATTTTTTTCCTCGGAATTCTACACACAACACCCCATAATGACAACTTGAAAAAAAATTTTTTGAGGTTTTTGCAAATTTTTAAAAATAAAAAAACTGAGAAATCCCATGTACATAAGTATTCACAGCCTTTGCTCAATACTTTGGCGATGCACCTTTGGCAGCAATTACAGCCTCAAGTCTTTTTGAATGTGATGCCACAAGCTTGGCACTCCTGTCCTTGGCCAGTTTCGCCCATTCCTCTTTGCAGCACCTCTCAAGCTCCATCAGGTTGGATGGGAAGCGTCGGTGCACAGCCATTTTAAGATCTCTCCAGAGATGTTCAATCGGATTCAAGTCTGGGCCACTCAAGGACATTCACAGAGTTGTCCTGAAGCCACTCCTTTGATATCTTGGCTGTGTGCTTAGGGTCGTTGTCCTGCTGAAAGATGAACCGTCGCCCCAGTCTGAGGTCAAGAGCGCTCAAGCAGGTTTTCATCCAGGATGTCTCTGTACGTTGCTGCAGTCATCTTTCCCTTTATCCTGACTAGTTTCCCAGTTCCTGCCCCCCACAGCATGATGCTGCCACCACCATGCTTCACTGTAGGGATGGTATTGGCCTGGTGATGAGCGGTGCCTGGTTTTCTCCAAACGTGACGCCTGGCATTCACACCAAAGAGTTCAATCTTTGTCTCCTCAGACTAGAGAATTTTGTTTCTCATGGTCTGAGAGTCCTTCAGGTGCCTTTTGGCAAACTCCAGGCGGGCTGCCATGTGCCTTTAACTAAGGATTGGCTTCCGTCTGGCCACTCTACCTTACAGGCCTGATTGGTGGATTGCTGAGAGATGGTTGTCCTTCTGGAAGGTTCTCCTCTCTCCACAGAGGACCTCTGGAGCTCTGACAGAGTGACCATCGGGTTCTTGGTCACCTCCCTAAGGCCTTTCTCCCCCGATCGCTCAGTTTAGATGGCTGGCCAGCTCTAGGAAGAGTCCTGGTGGTTTCAAACTTCTTCCACGTATGGATGATGGAGGCCACTGTGCTCATTGGGACCTTCAAAGCAGCAGACATTTTTCTGTAACCTTCCCCAGATTTGTGCCTCGAGACAATCCTGTGTCGGAGGTCTACAGACAATTCCTTTGACTTCATGCTTGGTTTGTGCTCTGACATGAACTGTCAACTGTGGGACCTTCTATAGACAGGTGTGTGCCTTTCTACAACATGTCACATCAACTGAATTGACCACAGGTGGACTCCAATTAAGCTGCAGAAACATCTCAAGGATGATCAGGGAAACAGGATGCACCTGAGCTCAATTTGGAGCTTCATGGCAAAGGCTGTGAATACTTATAGACATGTGCTTTCTCAGTTTTTTTTTATTTTTAATAAATTTTCAAGTAAAGTTTTTTCATGTTGTCATTATGGGGTGTTGTGTGTGTGTGTGTAGAATTCTTGAGGGGGAAAAAAAAAATGAATTTAATCAATTTTGGAATAAGGCTGTAACATAACAAAATGTGGAAAAAGTGATGCGCTGTGAATACTTTCCGGATGCACTGTACGAGAGTGTGCTCCCCATTTATCATCCATAGGGTGCAGAGCCTGAAGCCTTTAGAAAGTTTCCTTCCTCTGTTCACCTCCACTTAAAACAGATGTCCCATTGCATGATATTTTTTTGTCTTGGTGTATATCCAGTTTGCCCATTGCAGTTGCAGACGTCCTCACAGTACTGTCAGTTCACTCCACTGAAAATCACAGCCCATGTCGTGTTTAGCATCCGAGTTCCAGTCTTCCAGCGCAGTCATGCTTGTCCCTTTCTGACAGGCAATAGGGAGCTGGATGAAGAGTTAATAAATGTGGTCTATTCAGTCTCTGCCCGGTTTTTATTTTCTCCATTCTGTTTTAAAACATAACACGAGACATCTAGCAGACAAGCTTCTCTTCTTTGTGAGGATCAGAGCATGCGTGCCCCTTGCTTTTTGTAGCGGCGCTACACTCTTACGTAAAGAGCCCACCCCTCCAACCAACGAGAAAATCAAAATTGTGTGGTGATTATGGTAGCCAGTCATAGGCTGGTTGGTCTCGCTCAGTACGTATGTCACATTGGACAGTAGACTTTGTGGAAGTGTGTTGCCAACTGTCTAAAAATGGCCAAGATTATGTAAATGAAGGCTATGACTGAAAAGGCCTCTAACGTAACATACTCTAAGTTTAATAACTGATATGGGAATAACAACAAATCTTCCAGTTGCAATTTTGTTTGAAAATGGTACTGTAAAGGCCCATATAGATGATAGCTGAGGCATTGCATACCCTATAGTCAGAGCTGTGAGTTCAGTGGAGTAGAGAAGCCCAAACTGCAGCACTGTGTTGGCTGTCCGAGTTGCACAAAATCAAGAGCACATAGAATGGAATTTTGTTGGAAGGTTTGTTTTCAGCTTTTTGCCTTTTGTGATTCATTCTTGTTTCTGTTTTTATAGGTGGCTTCTGATCCTAGGACAGATATTTCAGAGGAGCCTAACTCCGTCTCCTCTACAGCAAATGGAGCAGTGGGGCAAGCAGGGGCGACCTGAAGAGAACGCTGAGAGCATCGGCGTTTTGGAACTGGTGATCTACTCGTAAGAGATGATGACCAAACTCTCGACATGGGCCCTGAACTGCCAGTCACCACTTAATAGGAGAAAAGTCTTTCCTAAAGCAGCTCACTTTCTGTCCAAGACTTCCTGAGGATCCTACTGTTGTTGCCAAATGTGGCTTTACTTTTAAGTGGCAGGCTGATGTAACAGGAGTGTGGCTGCTGGAAGGAAAAGGCATTGAGGGATGTTAACTTTCCTGTTGCTGTAAACCCTCTGTAATTGCTTTCTGCCATTGTTCTCTCTTAATTTGTCATTAACTGTGTTTCCTGGTGTTGCAAATGTGTCCTACTTTTATCTCAGGATAGATGCAGTTGACTAACAGGAAGTGAGCTTATGGCCTGGAGCAAACCTGAGGTAGGAGTAATTATAGAAGTAAATTAGCTGCTTTACAAATCGGGGAACGGAAGAGGTGGAAGCGAGAGGAATTGGGGGAAGTTAAGTTGTGTAAAAGGGCAATGCAGTGTGGCAGCCATCTCGGTTGCAAGAGCAGATGGGCAGTGGGGCCTTTGAATCATTGTTTTGCTTTGGGCTGAGCCTCATCTGTACCGTGTGGCATTGGATTTTTATTTAACAATAACACTCATTTGCTAACCCATCTGTGTGTGACATTGGGCTTTCTTTATGACAAGAGTTTTGTGTCCTTGATGTCCAACCTTGCAGTATGAAACTGCATTTTTCACTTAATGAGTGATGATTGGGGGGGATACTGCAGAATAACCGGAGCTCAGTGAACATGGCCACCTGTGCCAATGTTACGACCAAAACCTAAAGTTCAGCTAGTTCCCGAATTGGCCAGCCAATTCACATTTTGGTCGTGAGGTGTGGCCAAAGTCCGAATTACTAGAAAGGACCAGTGTATGTGCTACTTTGGCCGGCCATTTTGTGAAGTGGCGAGAAATTCCTGGCCAGAATTCTGTGTGCTGGTGCAAGACTGTCCGCTCAAGGTGCGCAGATGTTTAAAAATTCAGATGCAGATTCAGAAATGAGTTTTCCATTCTGCTCGAGAAACTCCTCGCACTGGAATCCGCAAGCACAGAAGAAAAATCACTACGAACCATTGCGTCTTCCCAACCACTGACCGGCGGCCAAGGCTACACCGATGCAATTGCACTACTAAGTGTGCAACAAATTGCTGCTCGTGCTTTTCTTCAGACTTTGGCCGATCGCCCCATGCTATTTCGCAAACTGGCTGGCCAAATCCCTTAATCAAGGAAAAGATCGGACATTGGTTGGTCAGTTGACCGCGACATTGGCCATTTCCCGATTTGGCCGGACACTTCCCACTTTGGCTGATTTTGGGTTTTGGCCGTAACAACATGTAATATGCAAGGGGCAAATGAAGTGGTCTGTCTTCAGAAGGTACAGCGGGCTTTATGTCAGACAGCTGTGTGTGCCCAGTGCTTTGTCGCATCTAAAAAGCATCGAGCTTGGGGCGCTTGATACTTGGATGACGTTTATTACTACTAAGAGTGTGCAGATAAGATGGTTTATCTCATTCAAATAACTCGAATAAAAAATACAGTAGAGGGTAAAATTAGCCGCTAGATTTGCAATGGAAGATGTGACTGGTTCCGGAATTGTTTACTAAAGAATGACCGAAATCCCCAAGAATTTGGTGGAAATTATTTTAACTGATGCAGTGAGTTGAAACAAGAAAAAACTAATGGCAAGGCCCAAGATGATTAGCCCTCTGACAATGATTTGCTCGGTCGTGTCCCCTTTCTGACTTGCAAGTGACAGCAACCTCCTCCTATAGTTTCTATCAAGCTTGGCACGTAGGTCTCTTGAGGGGTCTTGGCCTGTTCTTCCCTCCATGGTCAATTACTGTAGGTCACCCAGATTAGATGGTTTTTAACTATGGACCTTGAGCTACCGCCAATCGGACCGAGATCTGGGCTTTGAGGAGGCCACCGCAGGATCTTTGGTTTTGTTGTCTTTCAGATCATCTATCTTGCTGGAATATGGAATGTCCTGACTTAGTTGGCTTAGTTGGCTCACTCCACATTTAATTTCTGTTTAAGGTAAGAAATGAAGCAATTCAGACAAAGAATGAGGAAATTCAGGGGAAAAAATCTTAAAAAAAAAAAAAAGTCAATTGAAATTTATTCAAAAGAAGTTAATTACAGTTGAGGCCAAAATTATTAGCCCCCCTGGAATCATTGAACATTTTCCTAAACTTCTTCCCAAAGTTTGCAACCTTGATGAAACTTGATATAATCAAACATCCACCAGTGCTATTTACTAGCTTTTGATACATTTTGTAATATAAAATATATTTTTAGTCTTGCTTTATATCAAATATAGTAAAAAATGGGGTGGTCAAAAATATTAGCCCCATGTTAATGTTTGCTTTCAAAACACACCTACACTAATTAACCAATCAGCTTTGAAAACAAAACCTGTGCAATCAGTTGGCTTCCTAACAACACTCAGTCAGCATCAAAAGACTCCCAAGGAACAGGGCTCTTGAACACATGAGAGGGACTTCTGTTACTGACCATGCCAAAGACAAAGGAAATCAGTCTGGAGCTCAGAAAGAAGATAGTAGAGGCTCATAAGGGGCAAGGCTACACTGCCATTTCCAAGCGATTCACTGTGTCTAGAACTGCTGTACGTTGCATCATTTCCAAGTACAAGGAGACAAATTTTGTTAAAAAACAAACCTGGCCGTGGCCGTAAGCGCAAGATTTCAAGAACTCTGGAGAGAAAAATAGTCTGAGATGTCAGCAAGGAACCCCGGACATCTGCCAAGATGATTGTTGCTGACCTGGCCTCTTCTGGAGTTGATGTTTCAAGGAACACAGTTGTGAGGGCTCTTCACCGTGATGGGCTTCATGGCCATCGTCCCAGAAGAACCCCTTTACTCAAAGAGCGGCACATCACAACCTGACTGAGGTTTGCCCGTGAACATTTGAAATGTAAAGATGATTTTTGGAAGTCTGTGCTGTGTTCTGATGAGACTAAACTGGAACTGTTTGGGCACATGGATGTTGCTTATGTTTGGCGAAGAAAGGGACAGGCCTTCAACCCTAGGAACACAGTTGCCACAGTTAAACATGGTGGTGGGAGCATCATGCTGTGGGGCTGTTTTGCAGCCTCGAGCACAGGGAGCCTTGTTCAAGTGCATGGCATCATGAAAAAAGAAAATGATGTTGACATTCTGAGGGAGAATATGCAGAAATCTGCTCGTAGTCTAGGCTTAGGTCGTCGCTGGGTCTTCCAACAAGACAATGACCCAAAGCATACATCAAAATGAGTTCAACAGTTTTCCAAGGATACCAAAACCAAGTTCTTGGAGTGGCCCGCACAGAGTCCAGACCTCAATCCCATTGAGAATCTGTGGCGAGTGCTCAAAGTGAATGTCCACGCTCGGAAACTACGCAATTTGGACCAGCTAGAACAATATGGAATGGAGGAATGGACCAAAATCCCTCAGGAGACCTGTGCTAATCTAGTAAAGACCTACTCTAATAGACTGTTGTCAGTTGTGGCTCAAAAAGGGTACAGTATTGACTATTAATGGGCATGGGGCTAATAATTTTGGAAGTCTCATTTTTTTCAGTTAGTGGACCTTGTTATTTTGGACACAGATACGCTTTAAAAACCAAACATTTGTTGTTACTGGTCATTTTCATATTGGAATCGGGAGTGTTGCCTAATTTCATAAGGGGGCCTAATAATTTTGGCCACAACTGTAGCAGCAAAAATAGTGCACTAATTAAGAAAAGGGTTAGAATGAAAACCTGCAGCCACTGGGGCCTTCCAGGACCGGAGTTGGGGACCCCTGTGCTAAAGTTTGTTATCGTGCCTAAGCAGTTTCTTAAAACAAAAGTTGGGGTTTATAAATCATGACCTTGATTTTAAAAACTAGGGGGTTTACCCCTGCTTGCTTCACTCTCCCAACACTCCTGGCCTGTGCTACGCACCAGCCGCTTCACATGTCTGCTGCTCACGTTGTGAAGAGGGGGCCTGAACGCACCCCAAGGAGCCGTGATCGCTCCTCTGAAACCCCCTCTTAAACGGTGATTACAATCGGAAACAAATTCAGGTTTTTTTTTTTTTTTTTTTCGTTTACCTCCTCTTTGCTCGATCAGCTGCTGCCTTGCTGCCGTGTCGTGTGATCTGCATCTCGCTCTGCGTTTCGAACATTTAAAAGCCTGTACAGCAGCTGTCCTACTCTTTTTGGCTTTTATTTCCGGTCCCGGGCCTAGTTAAATCTTCAAGTCTCGTCTCGCAGGACATGAGTTCTTGATATTTTTTTAGTTTAGAATTTTAAAAACGAAATAGGAATCTGAAAATCTAACAACATCATATTAAAGTTTGATAAATTCTGAAAAGAATGATACCAAACATACGGACACTGTGTGCACAATTATTAGGCAAGTGAGTATCTTGACCATATCGTAATTTTCATGCATATATTCCATCTCCAAGCTTTATAAACTTGAATGCTTATTGGATTTAAGCACGTCAGGTGATGCGTATTTGTGTAATGAGGGAGGGTGTGGCCTAAGGAGATCAACACCCCATATCAAGGTGTGCAGAATTATTAGGCAGCTTGTTTTTCTCAGGCACAACGGGCCATAAAAGAGATTTAACTGACTCTGAAAAGTCAAAAATTGTAGAAAGTCTTTCAGAGGGATGCTAAGATATTGGCTCGTGATCACAGAACCATCAAGCGTTTTGTTGCAAATAGACAACAGAAATATGATGAGAAATAAAAAAAGATGCAAATTAACTGTCAAAGATTTGAGAAGAATCAAACGTGAAGCTACCAGGAACCCGTTATCCTCCAGTGCTGTCATATTCCAGAAGTGCAACCTAGAGGTACAAGGTGTTCAGTGCTCAGAGACACGGCCAAGGAAAGGAAAGCTGAAACCCGACCACCACTGAACAGGACACACAAACGGAAACGTCAAGACTGGGCCAAGGAGTATCTGAAGACCGGTGTTATGGACTGATGAGATGAGAGTGACTCTTGATGGACCAGATGGATGGGATCAGTTAACGGGCACAGAGCTCCACTTCGACTCGGATGCCAGCAAGGTGGAGGTGAGGTACTGGTATGGTGCTGGTATTATTTAAAGAGGAGCTCGTTAGACCTTGGGCGGCACGGTGGCGCAGTGGGTAGCGCTGCTGCCTCGCAGTTGGAGACCCGAGTTCGCTTCCTGGGTCCTCCCTGCGTGGAGTTTGCATGTTCTCCCAGTTTCTGCGTGGGTCAGGTGTGCTTTGAAACCTGGAAACTTCCATGTGACACCCTTTATTCAGGATGTGAGGGGGCTAATGATTTTGACCACCCCAATTATCAAGAAATTTTGTTCTTCAATTGGAGATTTGTGCAAAGGCCATAGTGTACCAAATGGAGGAGGTCTTTTACACTGAAGGATTTATGTGTTTTCATTAATATCAACAGCACTGGATAGCACGTTAGGAAATGATTTAATTTCTGTGGGGGGGGGCTCTAGTTTTCACATATTATTGTACTGGGGGTGTTTGGTTTGGCGCAGGCTAAGCTGTGTTGTGCCTCGCAGTTAGGGGACCCGAGTTCGCTTCCTGGGTCCTCCCTGCGTGGAGTTTGCATGTTCTCCCAGTTTCTGCTCTCCAGTTTCCTCCCACAGTCCAAAGACATGCAGGTTAGGTGGATTGGCAATTTTAAATTGGCCCTAGTGTGTGTGTGTGTGTGTGTGTGTGTGTGTGTGTGTGTGTGTGTCCTGTGGTGGGTTGGCACCCTGCTCGGGATTGGTTCCTGCCTTGTGCCCTGTGTTGGCTAGGATTGGCTCCAGCAGACCCCCGTGACCCTGTGTTCGGATTCAGCGGGTTGGAAGGTCGATGGATGGATGGATAGTTGGACCTTTTCAGGTTGAAGATGGACTCAAATTCAACTCCCAAACCTACTACCAGTTTCTAGAAGACACTTTCTTCAAGGAGTGGTACAAGAAAAAGTCAGCTACTTTCAAGAGGACCATGATTTTTATGCAGGACAACGCGCCATCACCTGCATCAAAGTACTCCAGTGCGTGGCGAGCCAGTAAAGGCCTTAAAGATGACAGAATAATGACATGGCCCCCTACCTCACCTGACTTGAACCCAATTGAGAACTTGTCGGCCCTTCTTAAACAGGAGATTTACAGGGAAGGGAAGAGCGTCTGGGAGGCTGTGGTTGCTGCTGCACAAAAAGTTGATCGGCATCAGATCAAGGCACTAACAGACTCCATGAATGGAAGGCTTATTGCTGTTATTGAAAAGAAGGGGCGCTATATTGGTCACTGATTTTCATCTTTTTTTTCCATGTCAGAAATGCTTATTTGGAAATTCTGTGTTGTTTGTTTATTATTCTCACAGATGAACAGATGCAAACAAACAAGGGAGATGGGAAAACGGAAGTTTTTGATTTAGTTGCATAATAATTCTGCACACTAATAGCTGCCTAATAATTGTGCACACACGTGTTTTCCCCGATGATGTTCACACTCGCATTTCCTTTGCATAACCTTCAGGTTTATTAACATTTTGTATTGACTGATGGCACTGTATTTGTTTCATATTAAAATTAATCCCAAAAATACAGCTTACCTAATAATTGGGCACACAATGTAGTTTTTAAAATAAGCCCGATTTTAAACGTGACATGAACACATCACATAACATTGTTGCGCAAAATCATTGCGCTTTTAGGCGAAGGATTTTATACATCGAGAGTAGATTTTCTTAAAGTTACGGAGAGTTTTGACCTATGCAGATTTTTTGGTGTTAAATCTCATTTCATTACACATTTCAGTGTAGCATCAGTCACAATCTGATGTCCGTCCATCTACGTTATAAACCCGTAACGGCGTGATTTCTGAAGGATGGCCTCTAATGTTGGCTTTGATTCAGCACGCAACTCCAAGAGGACGGCTCTAAATAAGTCCGTCGTCATCACAGTAAAGGCCACGCTTACAGTTCACGATATTCAAGTGACAGAAAGCGCCGAGTTTTTCAGTTTGTTTGTCTACGTAGTTTCATTGTCTCTGCTGATCCTCTCACGCTCTGTCAGGTGGGGTGGAGACCCCCGGTGGGCTGTCATGATCATGTCTCTCCAGGAATGTACGATTGGGTTCAAGTCCGGACCCTTACTGGGCTGCCCAAGGACATTCCCAGAGGAGTCCTCAAGCCGCCCCGTGTTGTCTTTGTCTTGTGCGCCTTCAGCCCATCCTGAGGTTGCAGACATTATGAGGCCGCGTCCAGAAGATCTGCCGGTCTGTGAAGGCAGGTGAACGTGGGAGGAAATCAAAGACGCCGCCGTTAATCGGATAATACAGCAGCAGGGGATTCGGGAAAAGTCCAATTCTATGATTACGTCAGATGGTAGGCGCGAGCGCGCTTTGTTACGTCACCGTCACAGTCAGGTGAGCACTCGAGGCCTCCGATCCAGCAGTGCAACGCCGACGCCATTTCTCTCTGGCGCCAGTCTAGAGAGGTGGGTAAGAGGATTTGGTTGCCGTTTTATTACATGGAACATTGAAATTTGATTAAAAAAATCACTTGATGGGTCTTTACAAAAACAAGAAAACAGACAGGTGGTGCTACATCTGTGAAAGGCGCTATATGGGATAGATAGATGGATTGATAGAAGTGAAAAGCACTATAGATGGATGGATAGACAGATATCTAGAAGTGAAAGGCACTATAGATAGATGGATAGATAAAAAGAAATGAAAGGCAGTATATGAGATAGATAGATCGATGTGAAAGGCACTATAAAATAGATAAACAGAAGTGAAAGGCAGTATATGAGATAGATCGATGTGAAAGGCACTATATAATAATGATAGATAGAAGTGAAAGGCTCTATATTATATAGATAAATAGTACTATCTCTATGTGAAAGGCACTATATGATACTGATAAATCAACAATACTTTTTTTGTCCCCAACAGGTTGTACCCCGATGTTCTCATGGTGGGCACCAGTGCAGCCTTCTCATTACCAGTCAGGTCTTGCCCAGCCAACGTGCCAGGACTATAAGAATGTGCCCACATCACCCTCACTGGGTGGCTGCTCCTCTGTCTCCCCCTTGGCCCTGCTCGAGATAAGCAGGTTTGACGTTGGATGAATGGGTGGGTGGCACGCGCTGCCGGTACCTTTCTGATTATTTTTATTGTTTTATTTCTTTGTATTGGTCGATTGTTGTAATTTGTTTCATCTCTTTGAATGTCATCATCTATACAGAGCTCTGCTGTGAAGGGCGCTATATACAGTAAGAGAGAGCCACCTGAACAGCTCTCCAGGCAGAGTTGTGCCCCCCACACCTCCAAGGTCCTGAGTTCAGACCTCCACATGGTCGCCATCTGTCAGGCATTTGCATGTTCTTTCCATGTCCGGGTGGGTTTTTGCTCTGCCGTGTAAGTTCAGTTGGATTGTTTGGGATGTGTGTGACCGGACCCAGACACAAACTGGCATCTGGTGTGTGTCATTCAGCCAGAGCAGCCATTGGGGGTCATTGTGATGCAATAATGGGCAGAGTGGGCTTCTAAAATCGATGGATGAAAGAACTCTCTACATGTTGTCCACCATCCAGGATGCTTTCATTAACCAACAGCACAAGCAACGAAGAAAACCAGCTGGTGCCAGGCATGTACATGCAGTTCCACAGCTGGCCACCAAGTGGCGCTCCTCACACAGGGTAGCAGTTCCTTTCATGGAGTTCAGCAGCAAATGCTGTGATTGTGTCCCATCCCCCCCTCTCCCATTTAATGAGGTGTTTGGGTGTCTAGACGGCTTGTAAACGAAGCAAGCGACGCTTCATAAAGACGTGTGGAAAAAGTGAGCGTACTGCTGGCACGCCTGACTTCATCAGTGTCCTTCCTTCGTAAACAAGCTTATCCTGTCATTTGGGGTTTTCTGTGTCCTGTCCAGAACAACAGAGAGCTCTGAATGCTGGGATTAGGCACAAGGACAACGGGGGACTGACCCAACAGCTGCTGCCGACACCAGGCAGCCATGCCAACCTGAAGTGCTTGGGGATCTATGGAGGCAGACCACTTACTGTCCTGTCCACCCTTCCACCCTTGTCCAGCACTGCTGCTGGTCACCCAGACAGAGCCGGAGGCAGGATCACCCTGGAAGTTTCCTTATTGTCACCAAGCCACCGCCTTCATCTCTAAATCAAGAGCAGGAACACCCCTGATATCAGTAAAGGATCTGGCAAAAAGTCAACCCATCGGGCAAAGCTTTGTCCAGCTTCATTACAGTATGTTCTAGGAGGCTGATCCTGCCCGGCCCGGAGGTGGACCCGACTGGCCTTCTGTGGTTCCCTCCCCCTGACATGGAGACTCACCCTGTTGGCGCTTAGAGAGTCCATTTTGGACTCCTTTTAGGATTTCATAGAGGCTGATCCTGTCTGCTTCTTGAGCTGGTCCCCCTCGGCAGCCTGTGCCCTTACTGTAGTGGGGGCTCTGACAAGACAATTTGGCTCACCAGAGGTGTCCCACGACTGACCTTGCCAGCGTTTAGTGAGTCACTTTAATTTTATATGACGCCTCCCCTCTGCTGCTTTCAGAATGTCTGATTGCCACCTCGTGGGCTGACCCTGTCTGCCGTTGGAGTGCTGGTCCTGCCCGCTTTGCAAGGGCTTTTCGTGTTCAAGATTTCCCCTACCAGCCTGGTGGGAGCTCTGAAAATCAGCTCAGCCCACTAGAGGTCCACCTAGTCAACTTTGAGGGACTCGAGATTGCCATTGTGTCGACTGATTCCATCTGCCTGCGGTGGGCTGGCGCCCTGCCCGGGGTTTGTTTCCTGCCTTGTGCCCTGTGTTGGCTGGGATTGGCTCCAGCAGACCCCCGTGACCCTGTAGTTAGGATATAATGGGCTGGATGGATGGATGGATGGATGGATGGATTCTGTCTGCATTTAGAGAGCCGCTTCTGGCCAATCTGAACCGGAATTCTGATTTTGATGTTTTTTGCCTTGCCAACTTGTAGGGTGAATCCAACTGCTGTCAAAACTCAAAATGCCTACGGAGGCTGACCCTGACTGTTCTTCATGAACCTCTGCTTTGTCACCTTGTGGTCTGACTGTGGCTTTATGTTAGAGAGTTGCTTCTGCCCAGTTTGAAGAAGACTTGGCTTCATTTTAGGGTTATCTCCTCGCCGCTCTCACTTCTATCCATCAGAAGGTACGTTTTAGTCATTTCCTTTTCCTGCCTAGTAGGCCAACCATGTCTGCATTTAGAAAGCCAGCTTGAGGAGGACTCCGATGTTTCAATATGTTTCAGTGCCAGTTTGTAGGCCGACTCTGACTGGTTTTAGAAATCCACCTGGAGATGAATGGGATTGCATTTTAACATTTCTGCTTCACGCCCGGTAGACGGACCCTGTCTGCAGTTAGAGAGTCTCTTCTGCCCCGAATGAGGGGTATTCCCCTGGCCCTCTTGGAGGTGGACTCCCACGGTTGTCCGAACGTCGGTTACACCGATCCCTCTCCCACTTGGACAGAGGCAGCGGTGCTGTAAGAATTATGTCTCTGGACTTCTCTAGCGCCTTCAACACCATCCGACCTCTGCTCCTTAGGGACAACCTGACAGAGATGGCAGTAGATTCACACCTGGTGTCATGGATCATGGACTACCTTACAGACAGACCTCAGTATGTGTGTCTCGGGAACGGCAGGTCTGACATTGTGGTCAGCAGCACAGGAGCACCGCAGTGGACTGGACTTTCTCTGATCCTGTTCAGCCAACATACATCGGACTTCCAATACAACTCGGAGTCCTGCCACGTGCAAAAGTTTACTGACGACACTGCTATGGTGGGCTGCATCAGGAGTGGGCAGGGAACGGTGTATAGGAACCTAATCAAGGACTTTCTTAAATGGTGCAACTCAAACCACCTACACCTGAACACCAGCAAGACCAAGGAGCTGGTGGTGGATTTTAGGAGGCCCAGGCCCCTCATGGACCC
Source organism: Polypterus senegalus (assembly GCF_016835505.1). Taxonomy (NCBI): domain Eukaryota; kingdom Metazoa; phylum Chordata; class Cladistia; order Polypteriformes; family Polypteridae; genus Polypterus; species Polypterus senegalus. Next base: position 14,371,667 of record NC_053156.1, on the reverse strand, counting down.
CATGATCATCAGAGGTGACTGTGCAGAGGGTGCAGACCTGTAAATACTGGGAGTGCAGCTGGATGATAAACTGGACTGGACTGCCAATACTGATGTTCTGCGTAAGAGAGGACAGAGCCGACTATACTTCATTAGAAGGCTGGCGTCCTTCAACATCTGCAATAAGATACTACAGATGTTCTACCAGACGGTTGTGGCGAGCGCCCTCTTCTACGCGGTGGTGTGCTGGGGAGGCAGCATAAAGAAGATGGACACCTCACACGTGGAGAAACTGGTGAGGAAGGCAGGCTCTATTGTAGGCACAGAGCTGGGCAGTTTGACATCCGTGGCAGAGCAACGGGCGCTGAGCAGACGTCAATCATGGAGAATTCACTGAACAGGATCATCTCCAGACAGAGGAGCAGCTTCAGCGACAGACTGCTGTCACCATCCTGCTCCACTGACAGACTGAGGAGACCCCACACTAAGTGACTCTTCAATTCCACCCGGGGGGGTAAACGTTAACATTAAACAGTTATTGTCTGTTATACCTGCATTGTTATCACTCTTTAATTTAATATTGTTCTTATCAGTATGCTGCTGCTGGAGTATGTGAATTTAATAAAGTATCTATCTATCTATCTATCTATCTACAGTATCTATCTATCTATTTATCTACCTATTATATAGTGCCTTTCACATCTATCTATCTATCTATCTATTATATAGTGCCTTTCATATCTATCTATCTATCTATTATATAGTGCCTTTCATATCTATCTATCTATCTATCTATCTATTATATAGTGCCTTATTTATCTATCTATCTATCTATCTATCTATCTATCTATCTATCTATTATATAGTGCCTTTCACATCTATCTATCTATCTATCTATCTATCTATCTATTATATAGTGCCTTATTTATCTATCTATCTATCTATCTATCTATCTATCTATCTATCTATTTATCTATTTCCTGGAGGCTGACCCTGACTGCTTTTTTCAAAATGTCTGCTGCTCTCCTTGTGGCCCTGCATTTAGGGAGCTGGTTCTGCCCAGTTTGATTTTACTGATTTCCTCCCATCAGACTGTGGTGGGCTTCCCTAAAGTTACTGTAGTTGTGCCCATCAGAAGCTCTCCGATTCTGCTTGTCACCTTGTTGTCGGACCCTGTGTGTCATTTAGAGAGTTGCTTCTGTCCAGTCTAAGGAAGACTTCACTTCATCTTAGAGATTTCCCCTCTCTCGCCTGAAATTACGGGCCCCCTAAACTCAGTTCTGCTCACGAGAGGCCGGCTGGTCCGTTTTTGCCATTTCTCTTTGCTGTCTGCATTTCGAATGCTTGTTCTGGCCAGTCTGAGGAGGACTCTGACGTTAGAGACTTCCCAGTGCCCGATTGTGTTCTCGCCTCAAGTGTGTTTAGAAATGCAGTTCCACCTCCTTGAGGAAGACCCTGGGTGCCACCCTGTAGACTGGTCTTGTCTGAAGTTAGAGAGTCTGACCTGTCGAGTTTGAGGAGGATGCCGATTTCATTTTAATGATGTTCTCTTGCCTACTTTTAGGTTGACTGTGAATACGTTTTAAAAACTGGAACTTCTCCCATTCTGGTTCTGACGGCTCCACTCACCACCATAGTAGACTAACCCTGGCAGCAGTTAGAGAGTCGCTTGTGATTTGTATGAAGAAGACGTACCTCCGTTTTTCAAAATGTCCCTTTTCTGAAGATACTGAAAACCGGCATAAGAAACTCAGTTCTACCCGTTGGAGGTTTGCAAGCCTGTGCTTCAGGAATGTCCCTTCGCTGCCTGGTAGACTAACCCCTTTCAGCATTGCCAGCGTAGGTTCTGCCCAGTTTGAGAATCACTTCCAACATCTCCCCTCTCCAGCCTGAAGGTGCCGACCCCCCAGCTGCCCCCCTAAACTCAGTTCTGCTCTCTCTACAAGTCTAACCCCGTCTGCATTTAGAGAGTTGGTTCTGTCCAGTTTGAGGTGGACGTCACTTCATTTACAAATTATCCACCGAGCGAAGCACTCGAGGTTGCTGGTTATCATGGCCGGCCTGTCCACCGGTACTGTGAGTGCTGTGCAGAGTGGAGGCTGGGCCTCTGCGTTTGTTCCCAGTTGATTCTGGGGTCCATCAGGGGTCTGTTCTGCTCCTACTCTGTTCAGTGCTTGTATGGACTGGATGGTGGACAAGGTCGTTGGGTCCAGCAACTGTGGGGCATCTGTTGGTGAAGAGAGATTCATGGATCTTGACTTTGCTGATGATGATGTGATCTTCTTAGAGTCAATGGATGCTCTCGAGAGACTGAGTGAGGAGTCTGAGTATCTGGGCTTGTGAGGGTCCTGAATAAAAACCAAAGATCAGGCCTTTAATGACCTCTTGGGCACGGCCATCAGCAGGGTGTCTGTCTGTGGAGAGAGTGTCGACCTCGTCGAGAGGTTTGCTTACCTCGGCAGTGACATTAATGTGACTCTGGTGACTCTTCCTATGATTTATAGAGCATGGAGGGTGGTCATGAGGTCACTTTAAAGGGGTGTGTGGCGCTCCTGATATCTGAAAAAGGACGAAGGTCCAAGTCTTTAGAGTCCTGGTGCTTCCTGTCCTGCTATGTGTTTGCGAGACATGGACGCTATCCAGTGACCTGAGATGAAGTCCGGACTCCTTCACGTGTGTCTCTTCAGGGAGTCCTTGAGTCCCGCTGGTTTGACTTTGCGTTACTCACAGAGTCCCGAATGAGGCACGTGACCTGCATTGTGAGGGAGTGCCAGTTACGTCACTACGGCCATGTGGCGCGATTCCTCGAGGGTGATCCAGCTCGTAAGATCCTCATTGGTGAGGACCTGAGTGGCTGGACCAGGCCAAGGGGTCGCCCACATAACACCTGGCTGTGGCAGATAGAGGGTCATTTCCGGAGGGTGGGACTGGACCGTGTGTCTGCCTGGGGGTGCCACCTGGGAGCCCGAGTTGTTTCGTTGTGTGGTGGGTATGCCAACGTGCTGTACCAGTGCCTGCTCCCCAACTTCACTTGACTTCACTTACAAATTATTCATATTAATTTTATTATAGAAGTGCCCTGTGTTCACTGGGATTGGCTCCAGCAGACCCCCGTGACCCTGTAGTTAGGATGTGACAGGTTAGACGATGGATTATTATAGAATCCTAATAATGATAGTAAAATAAAGCTATTGAAATCCATACGTGTTATTAGTAATCAATATTCAAGACATGTATACTTGTATACCCTCGGCCTTTGTGTGGTTTTCCTCCTCCTGTTCTCTGACGCACCACCGGCACACTGCTGCTGAAGCCCCTCGCAATGGCAGGGCGCCGTGATTGAGGAATAAAGCAGAAATGGAAAGTGCCTTTAGAAAGTGTGGGGCGCCTTTCACGTTTGGTCCTCTTGTCGAGTTCATTTCAATTCGTGTTTTCCCTCATCAAACAACGCGCAATACCCCCGAATGACAACGTGGAAAGAGGAGTTTAGGCTGGCAGTTCCAGCCTGGGGTCTTCTTGGGTCTGACGTGACGAGCTTTACCCACCCCTAGGTTTGGGATTATCTGACATTCTTCTCTGCTGATCCTCTCACGCTCTGTCAGGTAGGGTGGAGACCCCCGGTGGGCTGTCATGATCATGTCTCTCCAGGAATGTACGATTGGGTTCAAGTCCGGACCCTTACTGGGCTGCCCAAGGACATTCCCAGAGGAGTCCTCAAGCCGCCCCGTGTTGTCTTTGTCTTGTGCGCCTTCAGCCCATCCTGAGGTTGCAGACATTATGAGGCCGCGTCCAGAAGATCTGCCGGTCTGTGAAGGCAGGTGAACGTGGGAGGAAATCAAAGACGCCGCCGTTAATCGGATAATACAGCAGCAGGGGATTCGGGAAAAGTCCAATTCTATGATTACGTCAGATGGTAGGCGCGAGCGCGCTTTGTTACGTCACCGTCACAGTCAGGTGAGCACTCGAGGCCCCCGATCCAGCAGTGCAACGCCGACGCCATTTCTCTCTGGCGCCAGTCTAGAGAGGTGGGTAAGAGGATTTGGTTGCCGTTTTATTACATGGAACATTGAAATTTGATTAAAAAATCACTTGATGGGTCTTTACAAAAACAAGAAAACAGACAGGTGGTGCTACATCTGTGAAAGGCGCTATATGGGATAGATGGATATGAAAGGCACTATAGCTAGATAGAGGTGAAAGGCACTATATAATAGATAGATAGATAGATAGATATGAAAGGCACTATATAATAGATAGATAGATAGATAGAAGTGAAAGGCTCTATATGAGATAGATAGATAGATAGATAGATATGAAAGGCACTATATAATGGATAGATAGATAGAAAGAAGTGAAAGGCTCTATATGAGATAGATAGATATGAAAGGCACTATATAATAACATTTCCCCATGTCTGGCCTGAATATATTGACTCCAACTGCCTCCTGCCTTTAGAAATTCAGTTCCATCTTCCGGAATGGGACCCTTAGTGCTTTCACTGTTTCTTTTGGCCACCCTGTAGACTAACCCTGTCTGCATTTAGAGAGCTAGTTCTGGGCAGCTTGATGAGGAGTCTGATTTTAGAGACTTATTGGTGCCCACAAACCCCCTGTACCCCCTCCCCCAATAAACATCATGTTTGGTTGTGCTCACCGGAGGATCGCTGCTCTGCTTTTAGAAATTCCCCTTTGCTGCTTAGTAAACTGAACCTGCTAGCATTTACAGAATTGGGTTCTGCTCAGTGTGAGGAAGACTTTGATTTCATTTTTGAGATCTACCATCTCTAGCCTGAAGGTATTGACCCCAGACCGCCCTCCCCCTCCCAGAATCAGTTCTGCCCACCCGAGGTTCACCAAGTCTGCTAACAGCATTCTAGACTAACCCTGTCTGCATTATAGAGCTAGTTCTGCCCAGCTAGAAGAGGAGTCTACTTTTAGAGATTTCTTGGTGCCAGCTGCCAGCTAAGATCAGTCCCCCTACCCATCTGAGGCTTGCTAGTCTCTGTTTTAGGGATTTCACCTTTGCTGCCTGGTAGACTAATCCTGTCTGCATTCAGAGACTGTGAATAGGACTTTGATTTCATCGTAGGGATATGCCCCTTGCCAGTTTTTCATTCTATTTACCCTGACTACATTTGAAGATTTGCCCCATCCAGGGGGCAGACTGACCCTGCCAGTATTTAAAAGGTCGCTTTAATTCTAACTGCGTCTCCCTGCTGTCGGTTTGGAGGCCGATTCATTGCCACTTAAAGCATATTGTGAGGGCGTGTAGGGCAAGAGAAAGGGAAGCAGGCGGGTCTCCATTATTTTATTAAGAAGTGACTTTGCGCTTCCACTGGGATTCTTGACCCTTCGTCCACAGGAGCCTGTGACAACACGTCCCCTTATTTCAGCCTGCTTTTCTTTTTTATTACACTTTTTTTTTGTTTGTTTGTTGTTACCCCCCCGGTTTTTCCCCAAATCATATGGTGCCAGCCCCCAGCTCCGAGCCGCCCCACCTCCTCCACCCAAAATCCTTTCACAGCCCCCGACAGGCACTGCAGCCTGCCTGCCCGCTACCACAGTCTTCCTCGGCGTCTAGTCCCGCCCAGGTTGGTCGCCTCGTGACGTCACGGACCGCTCCACAATGAGAAACATCTGGCTGGACGCAGCTGGCCACAGGCGCTCTCCGATTGGCTGCCCAGGGGCTGGAGGGCGGGCCCGGTTGTTTAAAGCTCTGACATCACGCTGACATCACGACTGCCTGCAAACACAGGGAGAAAAAAAAAAGGGCAGACTGAAGGTATTTGATTTTTTCCCAGTCCAGCGAAAAGAACGGACAGAAGTGGAAGCGGCCAGAAGCAGAGGGGGCCGAGCGTGCCATTGTTCGTGCGGGGCTCTTTGTTCTGCCGTGAGGGATTGAGCGCACCCAACGAGATCATCAGAGGAGGTGAGAGCGAACGGGGCGGACAATGCAGCGTGATGAGCCAGCCGGCCGGCCGGCCGGGGGTTGTGGGGGGTGCCGGCGACGTGTCATCAGGGCGAACAATACGCGCCGATCGTGTAATGTCGTGTAGTGGAGTCGCTGCCCCCCTACTCCCCCCAGCTCCAACGCGCCGCCCCCCTTCAGACATTACATCCGAAATGCCTCAAAATGTGAAATCTGGCAGTCCTTCAGGGAACTGGGGGGCGATGGCGTCGGGATGAGGCGCAAGGACGAGGTCAGTCCACACGATCCATGAAGGGGCCATCCACGGCCCGTCGTTCCACGCACAATGGCGTTACTATTAACACCCCAAACATCACCCCCGCAACCCCCCCTCCACCAAATCGTCGCGTAAAACGCTGGACTTGAACTGCAAAGCGACGGAGGGTGGCCAACTCCCCCCCCTGCCCCAACCCCCAACGGCCCGGGGTCTGTCCCCAGTAGCTGCGCTCAGATTTTTGATTTTTTACGCTCTCAGTAGCCGCCTGAGTAGCTCGTGCCATATAAGGGGGGAAGTCCGCCTGTGCCAGCCGCCTGTTCGGGTAGACAATGCCGCGGCGTCGGGGGAGCCTTGATCGGGGCTTATGTAGCGCCTGTCAGATTGGCAGCAATGAATGCGGCAATAAAAAAAAAAAATAAACGAGGAGCTAAATCTGGCAGGTCAGTGCCCCTTTGTGCAAGGCGCTATATTCATGAAAGATTCATCACCTGGCGGACAAGACGCAATGCCGCATATTTGTATACGCAGAGGCAGGACATAAGATTAGGGTGAAGAAACCCGCCGATCCATGTTGAGTTTGCAGAGCGCCGTATTTGGAAAAGAGAAACCAAATGAAAAATGTCATCCAGACAAAGCACGCAAATGAAGTGGAATAAAGGGGACCACCGTGAAAACGGCATTTTTATAAAGCGCCTTTCACCGTTTATGATCTTATCGGAGGAGCACAGAAACACCACTTAGGCCTCCGAAGAACAGTCTGAGAACTCGAAGGCCCGCCAGTCTGCGGGGATCGCTTTACCGATTTGTAAGAGTCCCGGGTTCAAGTCCCAAACTGGTCCCTATTTGAATGGGGGCTCTATGCCTAAGGCCCACGGACACGCGTGTTCGGCGAATTGGTCCTCCGTGTGGGCTCAGCGACAAACTGGCGTCCCGTCCAAAGCTGCTTCAGGACAGGTTGCTGCTAGGGAAGGCTCCACCTGTCGAGACCCTGAACTGATTTACGTGGCTTCTGAAAATTATCTGGATTTACAGATACATACAGACTAGAATGGAAAGGCACTTTATAAGATAGATAGATAGATATGAAAGACACTATATGATCGGTAGATACATACATAAATCAGAATTGCTCTCTGTAATGTATGCAAAGGCAAATTTGAAAAGGCACTGTATGATGGATAGATAAAAATGAAAGGCACCATATGACAGGTAGATATGAAAGGCACTTTATAATGGATAAATAGATGTGAAAGGCACTATATGATAGACAGGTAAGTCTTTATTTGTCCCAGAGGGGGTGGTGTTTGATTTGTACCAAAACCTATAAAGTTGCTGTAATGCCTTTATAGAGAACTGGCATGGTCATTCTCTCTGGGATAAGACACACACTTCACACCGAAATCAAACCAAGAGTTGTGAGGTGGCAGTGACACCCACCCAGTGACCCCTTGGCCTCCCCAAATACAATACAAGAAATCTGAAGCCTAAGTAGGAGCTTGAGCCAACATAAGTGTAGCAGCATTATATATAGCGCCTTTCACACTTGCATATAAAACAGAGGAATGTTAATAAACAGAAAATCGAAGGATCTGGCTTGAATCCTAAGATACGACTGGCTTATGGTTTTTAAAGACCACACAAGTGACTTTGGTTATTTTTTAGGCTGTTTAATTATTGCATATAGCGCCTTTCCCAGTTTGTGTTCTGTCTCTCCCCTCACAATAATCGGATTAGGCAGGATGGAAAATGTAAGGATTGCTAAATGGATGGGTCTTTCCTCGTTGGTGGTGACCCTGACACTGGGGGTCTGCAGTAGTACGTGGTGACCCTGGCACTGGGTGTGCGCAGTAGTATGTGGTGACCCTGGCACTGGGTGTGCGCAGTAGTGGGTGGGGACCCTAAAACTGGGGGTCCACAGCAGTGGGGTGTGACCCTGAAACTGGGGGTCTGCAGCAGTGCGTGATGACCCTGACACTGGGGGTCCACAGCAGTGCGTGATGACCCTGATGCTGGGGGTCTGCAGTAGTGGGTGGGGACCCTGACGCTGGGGGTCTGCAGTAGTGGGTGGGGACCCTGACACTGGGGGTCCGCAGTAGCAGTGGTCCATAGGTTTGAAGTCCCAGTTACGTGTGCTTGGACCCTTTGTCTGATGGCCTCACCATAAGCAAAAAAAAAAAAACAAAGAAAAAAAATTGAGTAGATGTTGTGCTAGGGGGTATCTATAATGGCAGGGGGGCTTCAATGGGCATTTTTCTCAAGGAGGTCTTGCAAGATGTTTATTTTTAGATTTTATTTTTTTCTAAAATCCAAACCCCTGGGAATTTAAAATAAACGAGAACAATGATGTGGGCCCCTAATGGGAAGCACAAGGCTGTCTCCAAGTGCCCGCCGTTCGCTGTCTGTGTGACCTGAGGGTGGCACTTCACCTGCCAGACATGGTACATGGAAATTAAGGTGTCCATAACATAAATGTACAAAACCAGGAAAAGAAAAATTGGGCACCAGTCTCAAAAATTGTACCCACTGGGAAGGCTTGTGGCATGCAGACTGTGAGGTTGGGGGTCCCTCTTCCTGGGTGGGAATTTCTCTTTATTTCTCTTATTCACTCACCATATGGCACCTTCCTGGCCAGGCTCAAAGCCCGCACCCCACTGTTTACATTATATAGCACCTTTCCTACTGGGATGACATTTCACTGCCTCCTTAACTTTTGGTCTTCAGACTCCGTGGCATGCAAACCAGGATGCCAGGTGAAGGGCATTTAGAATAAAACAAAACTGTCAGCTGCAGTCCACTCCACTCCACATGCGGTCATCTGCACTGCCCAGTTAGCCCTCCTCCGTAAATGCCAGGCTGCTACTAAACCCAGTTTGACCAAGCTTCTATGTCCTGCTCTTTAAATGCTAGGTGGCTGCTGTGCCCAGTGGGAGAAGGCTGCTATGCTCTGTAAATGCCAGCTGACTGCTATGCCCAGTTTTAGCAGGCTGCTATGCCTGCTCCTTAAATGCTAGGTGACTGCTGTGCCCAGTTTTAGCTGGCTTCTTTACACTATGCTTAATTTCCAGATGGCTGCTGTGCCCAGTTAGAGTACTCCCAGTGAGGTGCAGTAAATGGACCCTGCAAGTGGGTGGGCTGCTGAGGGCTGTGGGGTATGCCCACTGTACTCGGTGCTCCCATTGCTTTAATTCAGTTGATGACCACCTTGCCCGACCCTGTAGTTGCTTTTGTCCTCATTATTTGTCCTTGCTAATCTCAGGTGGTCACTCCTCACCCAGACCCCCTCTGTTACTGTATGTGTGTCTGCAGGTCACGTGTGATTAAATCTTCTTTACGTCCCTTTTGCAGTTGTATGAGACCTGAAGGGAGGGCGACGTGGCATGAGAGCTGGCCAGTGACACCACACCTGCCTCGCTGGGATAAACGCCGGCTGGCAGCGCACGGAATGCCACTGCTTTGTGGCCGCCTCAGCAGACAGGTAAGAAGCTCCGCCCACGTGTACATTCTGCCTCCATTCTGATTGGCTCATTCTCCAGACCCTACCACGAGACCCTGCCCCCTTACAAGCAGCCAGTGAACTCTCGGGTGTGGCCCTGGAATAGAACTGAAGCTCCGCCCCCACACTAGTGGACATCGATGCCCCGCCCCTTTCTGAGATCTGATTGAAAGTGGTCAGAAGTGTGGGGTCCGCATTATAATACGATAGTCCAGTAAATAAGTAAATAGTGCCAGGTGGACGTGAGGCATCCTGGAGTCTGCACCTTTTGTTTTCTTTGTGACATGTTATAGTGTGCCACCTTGTGTTGAGAATGGGGAGGCACTGGTGGGCAGAGGTGTGCCAAGGTCAGGAAATCATGAAGTAAAGATATTGAGTTTAGTTGGACCTGTGCCAGCCATGCCCAGTCCTAGACTGATCACTTCTTTCTGTTTACTACTGCGACTCTGCTGTTTGGTAATGAATAAGAGGGTCATGCTCCGCTTTGTGTTGTGAAAGGCGCTATATAACTAGGCAATCTTAGACAGGGCCAGGCGTGAGCTTAGATTAGTTCATCAGGCAAACTCTCACCGACAGCAGGCCTGAAAGGCGCTACATAAGGACCATTTGGGCATCATCGTCAAGTGGTGTGGTGTGGCATTGTGTAGTGCGCTATATAAATGATGCAGTTGTTGTATTCACTGCCCTTTGTCTCGGTGATGGCTGTGATAACCCACAGTGAAAGGCGTTATATAACCCTGCTGTCATGTTGTACCTTTGTTCCCACCATCTTCTGGCCCACATCCTGTAATGGCAGTCCCTCTGGCTGCCAACATTTGGCCATACTTTATAGGCATTATGTTAAGATTGGTGTGGTGTGGCATTGTGCAGTGCGCTATATATATTTAATTCAAGTGTCCTAGTCACTGCTTGTTGTCTCATTGATGGCTGATGCAGCCCGGCCATGAAAGGCGCTATATAGAACTGGTACCAGTGTCAGATTTACTGTTCTCCAGTGTCCTCTGTGATCACCTACAGTGAAAGGCGCTATATAGCACCGGTGTCCTGTTCTATTTTTATCCACCACCACTTTGAGATCCACACGCGGTAATGGCGGCCTGGGGCACTGGGGGTCGGATGACAACATCTGGTCTGCACACTCGCAGCCTCCAAGGTGGCAAAGCCATTTCTGTTTCCAAGCTGCCTTTTGATTTGTGCCTCCCGCCGCCCCCTGAGGTTGTTCTGATGCTAATAATTAAGAGCCCTCGGGGGGCCGGGAGGGCCGAGGAGGGGGGCCACTGGTGGGACGGGTAATTCCGTCCTTCACTTCAAATGAATGTGTGAAAAGCAGATGTGTGCGGCAGAACCAAATTCACTCTCGGCTTGGGGTCCTACAGTAAAGCCTCGTTGCCCACCGGATCCCAATACAGGGCACCCCTCTAAAGCGGCCACGTGGGCCGGGGTTGATAAATTTGGGTCCAGCTTCTGAGCCCAACCAGATTGGCTTCTTGGGTCCCACAGAGGTGCTAATGAGGTGCAGGGTCTGAAAGGCGCTATATAAATGGGAGTCACTAGTCCAGTGTTAGTCAGTGAATGATGAAGGAATGCCTGGGGGTCCATGGCTACCCGTAGGCTTCTCTTTGCTTTGGTCTTCTGTCACTCAAGGTTTCTTTATTTGTCATTTGGTGTAAATGACCTGCAGTGAGGGGCAAACGGACATGATGGCCCCCTCCATTCCGCTGCTTGCCCCACCCTTTGCAGGGCTTTGCAGTCTTGGGCAGAGCAGTTGCCAAACCAGGACGTGAGGTTCAAAGGTTCAGATGTTTCTTACAGCACTTGTGCAGGTTTTTAGGACCCTAAATATTAGGACCCTTTTAGATGCCTTTTTGATCTGAGCTTTGATGTGCTGAGTCCATGTCAGGTGCTCAGAGACATCAAGGAATCTGTGGCTCCATGGACTGGTGTGAAGGACCACTGCTGCTTCCTGCTGCAATCCACAGCTCCAGCTGAAGCCTGTTTGCCTGGCACTGCAATGCCAGGTTCTCCACCTCCTGCAGACAGGAGGCCGTGCCATCGTTGTTAGAGGTGAGGACCCGTTGGCACACAGAGTTTCACAGGTGTAAAGGGAGCACAGCTGGGGGGGCTCCTATGTCGAGGACACACTGTCACCCCCCCGAGGTCTGCCGTCACCCGCTCACAGAGGTGTGTGTTCATTCCCAAATCCCGTAGTGTGGTGAACAGTCTGTGGTGGTCCATCAAAGCTGAGCTCTAATCCATAACTACCCATCTCGCAAAGTTTCCATTTTTGGTGTCCACGTGGATGAGGGTGTTGTATAGGACAGGAGAGATGGGGGGTCTTCAGTTGACCAGTGGGGGCAGAGGTGCTGCAGATGAAGGGGCCCGCCAAGCACCTTCATGGCTGATTGGTCCTTCAGGCAGGGGGGGTATTGCCGTTCCTTGGTATCGGGACAATGACGGATTTCTTGCATCATGTGGGGTCCCCGGACTGAGCCAGGGACTCATTGAAGGCTGCAGTGAAGACCCCAGCACACGCCCAGGGATGCAGTCAGCACCAGCTGCTTTCCTGATGTTCATCCACTGTAAAGCCCCCCAAACCAAACCGCCATGCACATCATGCGCAGAAACGGCGGCTCCCAAAGTCTCCCATCGATTTATTTTATGTCTGCCATGCTGGTCTCACCAGCCTGTGTGTTTTAATCCAGACTTCACACATGCCCCCATCCCACCATGTATGCCAAGGTGCCAACCCCTTCCCCGTCCCAGTGCCCCAGAAGTGTAGTGGACTGTTTGGCCCAGGGTGACAACACGATCATTCATGTCGAGTTTTGTCAAAGTCACACCCTTTGGCTGCTCCACATGTGGTGTGTCTACAGACCACTGAAGTGTTGGCTCTCTGGAGCGCCTCGGGGGGCCACCATCTGTTCTTGACTTGCCACAAATGAAAAGTTCTTGTTATTGCCCACAATCCTCCTGGGTGCCAGCAGCCCGACCGGTCTCATGTGTCCTCAACCCCTCCAGTTTCGACTGTATAGCCCACCGCCTGTTAGTGACAAACTGCCGCAGGGTTCAGAGTTCAGAGGTCCCGCCTGCGAAGCCCACCCCTCCACCCCCTAACCAGGGCCACTGTCAGGGTTGTGTTTATTTTAGGTAATGAGAACTTCCTGCTGCCATGTGTTGCCGGGATGTGCGCGTCCGCCTTTTGTTCTGCCTGCCAACCGCTAACCTCTGCTAATGGAGCCCAGGAGGGTCAAACGGCTCTGTTCTCCGAAGGGCTGACTCCGTCCTGTTAGGACCCCCCTGTCTGGTTTCTTTGAATCTTTTGAGGAAAACTTTCTGCCGGCGGGGAGCCTGATCCTGTCGGATTTACACTTTGAAATCCTCATCCTGTCCGTGATCTTGTTGGATTTGGGGACCAAAGAGTTTCTCCGGTGTTGTGAAAAAGTATTTGCCCCCTTCTTGGGGTCCTCTTTTGTGTTGATTTCGTCACAATGAATGGCTTCAGTGCCCGTATTTATTAAGCATCTCAGAATCACACCTAGGATCTGTAAGTAAAGTCGGACTACAATGAGAATTTGCCCCACCGGAGAGTAGGACTTCCGAAGTAGTCCTGAAGTGTTGTCCTACACTCCACCCAGTGAGGAGTGGGAGTTCACATTCGAGAGTGAATGACGGCACGTTTTTTACGGCACTGCTACTGGTGATGACGCTTTGTAGTTTCCTTGGAAATCATGATGATGCTTTGCAGTTTTCTAACACTTACGCTAAGACTTCACAACAAAGATAATCCGAGTAGTAGAACATGAAGAAGAGGAAGGAAGACCTCATAAGGTGGGACAGTGCGTTAAGTTGCACGTAACCGTTGCCACTTCTCAACAACATCAAGAACAAAACTGTAATGAACATCGAGATGGAAAAACCGTGACGCACACACACACCACTACCAGCAGCGAATGAGAGTTAACTCCGATAACGAGCAGGATTCTTCAACGATGGACGATCCACAACCGTCCTTTCAGAAGAATTGCCTTCCCTCTTTTATGGCTGCCGGAAACACCCCATAAAATAAGAATTCCAGAAACTCGTCACAGCTGGCCACTTTTGCTCTTCCCGTGTCCCCAATCGTCCCCCAGAGTCGTGTGGCCCGTCCCTCTTCTGTGACCCCCTTGTCGTCTCCAGTTCTCTATTTATCTAATACAGGCAGCAGGGCTTTGGGCACATTAGATGAGGAGAACACCATTACTCAAATGATACCTTAAATCAGGGGTGCCCAATGTGTCGATCGACCAGTAGATCACAAAGGTAGTGCAGGTAGATTGCGTTGCATTCAAAAACATTTTTTTAAGCGTTAGTCTATCATATATTATCCTCCGTATGGCATTTGCCACTTGATTGACATACAGGGCGGCCAGTCTGAGATCTCCTTTCTTCTAACACACTGGTCATCTCACACGCACGATCAAACACGCGAGCTACTGCTAAACTCCGGCTGTGATCTCGTTAGCCTAAAGACTAAAGAAGGGATTTAAAAAAAAAAATTGTTTGGGGGGTTATGGGCTGGATGTGGAATTGGAAGAAGATTTTTTTTTTTTCTCACAATGTCACAATCGGAGTGCGTTTGTCTGACGTCCGAGGTTCGATCCCCTATGAGGGGTGCAGTGGAGTGTGTACGCCTGATGAGCCCAAAACAGGGCGAAACACGTGGCGCGTACTCTTTGCATTATTTGACAGTAAACTACAGTATGTAACATTCTATGATCTGCGTCTCGCAACTGAGAGGGCACCCGTGGCGGATGTTTGCCGACTCGCAGACCAACCACACGCGTTACCTGGTAGGTAACCACCCATACGATCAGATTGTGATTCAGACTTCGAATGCTAGATATAGATATAGATATACAGTGGTGTGAAAAACTATTTGCCCCCTTCCTGATTTCTTATTCTTTTGCATGTTTGTCACACAAAATGTTTCTGATCATCAAACACATTTAACCATTAGTCAAATATAACACAAGTAAACACAAAATGCAGTTTTAAAATGATGGTTTTTATTATTTAGGGAGAAGAAAAAAAATCCAAACCTACACGGCCCTGTGTGAAAAAGTAATTGCCCCCTTGTTCAAAAATCACCTAACTGTGGTGTATCACACCTGAGTTCAATTTCCTGATTACTGCCTCACCTGTTTCAATCAAGAAATCACTTCAATAGGAGCTGCCGGACACAGAGAAGAAGACCAAAAGCACCTCAAAAGCTAGACATCATGCCAAGATCCAAAGAAATTCAGGAACAAATGAGAACAGAAGTAATTGAGATCTATCAGTCTGGTAAAGGTTATAAAGCCATTTCTAAAGCTTTGGGACTCCAGCGAACCACAGTGAGAGCCATTATCCACAAATGGAAAAAACATGGAACAGTGGTGAACCTTTCCAGGAGAGGCTGGCCGAACAAAATTACCCCAAGAGTGCAGAGACGACTCATCCGAGAGGTCACAAAAGACCCCAGGAGAACATCTAAAGAACTGCAGGCCTCACTTGCCTCAATTAAGGTCAGTGTTCACGACTCCACCATAAGAAAGAGACTGGCCGCAAAAACGGCCTCCATGGCAGATTTCCAAGACACAAACCACTGTTAAGCAAAATTGAGACGAGCCCTAATGTTCTTTTGCTAAGAAACATCTCAATGATTGCCAAGACTTTTGGGAAAATACCTTGTGGACTGATGAGACAAAAGTTGAACTTTTGGAAGGCAAATGTCCCGTTACATCTGGCGTAAAAGGAACACAGCATTTCAGAAAAGAACATCATACCAACAGTAAAATATGGTGGTGGTAGTGTGATGGTCTGGGGTTGTTTTGCTGCTTCAGGACCTGGAAGGCTTGCTGTGATAGATGGAACCATGAATTCTACTGTCTACCAAAAATCCTGAAGGAGAATGTCCGGCCATCTGTTCGTCAACTCAAGCTGAAGCGATCTTGGGTGCTGCAACAGGACAATGACCCAAAACACACCAGCAAATCCACCTCTGAATGGCTGAAGAAAAACAAAATGAAGACTTTGGAGTGGCCTAGTCAAAGTCCTGACCTGAATCCAATTGAGATGCTATGGCATGACCTTAAAAAGGCGGTTCATGCTAGAAATCCCTCAAATAAAGCTGAATTACAACAATTCTGCAAAGATGAGTGGGCCAAAATTCCTCCAGAGCGCTGTAAAAGACTCATTGCAAGTTATCGCAAACGCTTGATTGCAGTTATTGCTGCTAAGGGTGGCCCAACCAGTTATTAGGTTCAGGGGGCAATTACTTTTTCACACAGGGCCATGTAGGTTTGGATTTTTTTTCTCCCTAAATAATAAAAACCATCATTTAAAAACTGCATTTTGTGTTTACTTGTGTTATATTTGACTAATGGTTAAATGTGTTTGATGATCAGAAACATTTTGTGTGACAAACATGCAAAAGAATACGAAATCAGGAAGGGGGCAAATAGTTTTTCACACCACTGTATATATAGAAATATAGAGATATAGATATAGAAATATAGCATTTTTAATGTAGGTAGATCATTTCGACCTGGTTATTTTAAAAGTAGCTCGCAAGCCGAAAAAGTGTGGGCACCCCTGCCTTACATGAATAAATGGGAGTGTAGAAGGATGAGAAGGGGGCACAATAGTGCCAAGGAAAATCTTCTTCTTCTTTTGGCTGCTTCTGTTAGGGGTTGCCACAGCTGATCATCTTTCTCCATATCTTCCTGTTATCAGCATTTTGTAGATCAAGCAAAAGACAGGGAGCCTTGGAGAGGAGCTGTGGTATTGTATGAGGAGGTCAGAAGTGGCAGAGAAGTACGTAAGAGTGGTACAGGATATGAACGAGGGAAGTGTGACTGTAGTGAGATCTGCGGTAGGAGTGACGGAGGTGGGATTACATCAGGGATCGGCTCTGAGCCCTTTCTTATTTGCAATGGTGATGGACAGACTGACAGACGAGATTAGACAGGAGACCCCGTGGACTGTGATTTCTGCTGATGACATTGTGATCTGTAGAGAGAGTAGGGAGCAGGTTGAGGAGACCCTGGAGAGGTGGAGATATGAGAGGAGAGGAATGAAGGTCAGTAGGACCACCAAGACAGAATACATGTGTGTGAATGAGAGGGAGGTCGGTGGAATGGTGAGGATGAGGAGTAGAGCTGATAAAGGTGGAGGAGTTTAAATACTTGGGATCAACAGTACAGAGTAATGGGGATTGTGGAAGAGAAGTGAAGAAGAGAGTGCAAGCAGGGTGGAGTGGGTGGAGAAGAGTGTCAGGAGTGATTGGTGACAGACAGGTATCAGCAAGAGTGACAGTGAAGGTTTACAGGACGGTAGTGAGACCAGCTGTGTCATATGGGCTGGAGACGGTGGCACAGGAGACAGAGCTGGAGGTGGCAGAGTTAAAGATGTTAAGATTTGCATTGGATGTGACGAGGATGGACAGGATTAGAAATGAGGGCATTAGAGGGTCAGCTCAGGTGGGACGAGTGGGAGACAAAGTCAGAGAGGCGAGATTGCGTTGGTTTGGACCTGTGAAGAGGAGAGATGAGGGGTATATTGGGAGAAGGGTACTAAAGATAGAGCTGCCAGGTAAGAGGAGAAGAGGAAGGCCTAAGAGGAGAGTTATGGATGTGGTGAGAGAGGACATGCAGGTGACGGGTGTGACATTAATTAATTAATTAAACAATTTTCAGAGGTGCTGAGCTCTGGTCCTCTCGGAAGAAGATTCCGACTTCCATGGTGGACGTTCAGGTGGGTACTGACGAGGGCGGAGCTTCACTCTAACTAGATGTGACCTCAGAGGTCCTCCTGGGGTTAACTCTATGGTAATCGATGGAACAAACAATTAGCAGTAGTGTCACAATGAATTCCTTTTCTGCTTTAATCCAGCTCAAATCTATAAAGTGTCCACCCACCCACCTCCCCCCCTTGTCCACGTGTCTGACATCCAACACCAGTGTAAAGGTGAATGTCCCATTAGCTGACTACAGTTCAAAGATTATTCAAACACATACTCTGCTGGTCATCACCAGTCCTCACCACAAGGACATCCATCCAAGGAAATGAGAGAAGAAATGAGAAGATGTCACATCTGTAAAGGGTGACAAACCCAGTGAGAGCCATCATCTCCACAGAGAGAACATGTAACAAAGGGCGACCTGCCTAAACGACCCATGGGGCACAGCAACGACTGCTTAATGAAGTGACAGAAGACCTCAGAAGACCATCCGAAAAACTGCAGGCCCCCTCCAGCCCCAATTAAGATCAGAGTCCAGGACTTTGTGATAAGAGAGAGTCTGGGAGAGGAGCAGAGTGAAAACGTCAGCTGTCCAAGAAGAACTTCAGTGCAAAGACGCATCAGGATGATCCTCAAAAGCTTTTGTTCTTTGGACACTTAGGTCAGAAGTGGTCCAACCATGCGTGTGACAGTAAGAGCGTCACACCTACACTCCATCACATCAGGACTCACAACTTTTACTGAAGAAGGAGCCGTGAGCGGTTCGTACCTGAGCAGGACATTCCTCAGGAGAACATCTGCTCATGTGTCTGTGACCTGAAGCTGAAGTGTCTTTGGGTTACGCAGCAGGACAATGGAGCCCAAACAACAAATTCGGATCTACGGTTTCCATGGTTCTGGAGTGGCAGAGTCAAAAGTCCTGACTTGAAGTCCATAGAAGTGCTGAAATGAGCGGCTGACACTCACAGACCTCCCGACATGTCTGACTGAAGGCAGCGTTGCACAGATGAGTGGGCGATGGGAGAGGCTCTCACCAAATTATGGGAAGTTGAAGCCGAGTATCGAAGCTGTGGCAGAAAGTTGTTTTTTTTGCCACGTGTTGGACGCCTTTGTTCTGTGAATAAGGGAAGTTGTGATTCAAAAAGTGCATTGTGCCTTCACTCAGGTGCCCTTTCTCTCAGATTGGATTTGGTGGGCAGGGCTGAGGCTGTTTGGTGTGTAAAATATGCAAAAATGGAAGCCATTAGGAAGGGGGCTAATACTTTTTCACAGCGCCGATCCGATTACTAGGGCAGTGATTCTTAACCTTTTTTGAGTCACAGACCCCTTTAAGAATCTGATAAAATCTGTGAATATGCATGTATATATGTATGTGTATATTGTGGAAAGCAGCCCGGACCACCACACACGTGTTTATTAAACATTTCTTCTATTTACAATGTCCAACAGCACACAACCCAGTGCCCCAGCACCAATCACCCATCACCCCTCAAATCCAGGCCTCACACAATGCCTCTCTTCACCGCCTGATGGTGACCACGAGCCCCTATAGGGTTGAGCTTCCATGCTCTGCTCCCGTGGTCCCCATACCAACTAGGGCACCTGCCCTCTTGTGGTCCGGAGGAGGCGCAGTCCCTCTTCTGGACCTTCCATGCGTCCCGGCTGGGTACCACCCCCAGCCACTCGCCACTAAATATATCTCTCTCTCTATATCTATATCTATATCTATCTATATATATATATACTGTATATAGAGAGAGAGAGATATATAGATATAGATATTAATTAGACATTAAGCCCGTTAAAATAACGGGCGCGAGAACAGTAGTGCATAAACATTTGTATGAACAGTCTCTATTAAATGGCAAGGGACCTTGTATGTGGCTGTAATATGCGTCACTGTATTGTGTGCCTTTAATTTTCTCTCTCAGTAATACTGGTTTGTATTTCCGTAAAATGCCTGTAATTTTGTCTGACAGTAATACAGTGGAACCTCGGCTCACAACCATAATCCGTTCCAGACCGTATGAAGTGTATGTAAATATATATATTTTTTTAAGCACAAATATAGTTAACTATACCATAGAAAGCACAGCGTAATAGTAAACTAAATGTAAAAACATTGAACAACAGAGAAAACTCACACTGCAAGAGTCCGCGCTGTAGCCTTATGACCCGCTCGCTTAAAAACTCTTTTTTTTAATGAGTTTTAAGCACAGGGGAAAAAATGAACATTTGAAAAATCTGTAACCAAGAAAAGTAACATTGCAACAATGCACATGTGCGCCTGTGTGTGTCTCTTAAGCGCACGCCTCTGTGTCTGTGTGTGTGTCTGTCTGCCTCTCGCCTGTGTGTGTGTCTGTCTGTCTGTCGCGCGTGCGTGTGTGTGACGCACGCGCCTGTGTCTGTATCTCTCTGCACAGGGAATGCACAAGAAGAGACTGAACACGTGCTGTGTGGCCCCGTGCATGCGCACTTCACCAGAAGACACACGGACAATGGACGCACACAAGGGTTTTATTAAAAAGGATATATATGTATGTATGTATGCATGTGTATGCATGTGTGTGTATGTGTATGTGTGTATATATGTATTTATATATATATATATATATTATTTATATATAAAAACAATTTTATTTATTTAATGTATGTGTACACTCACCTAAAGGATTATTAGGAACACCTGTTCAATTTCTCATTAATGCAACTATCTAATCAACCAATCACATGGCAGTTGCTTCAATGCATTTAGGGGTGTGGTCCTGGTCAAGACAATCTCCTGAACTCCAAACTGAATGTCAGAATGGCAAAGAAAGGTGATTTAAGCAATTTTGAGTGTGGCATGGTTGTTGGTGCCAGACGGGCCGGTCCGAGTATTTCACAATCTGCTCAGTTACTGGGATTTTCATGCACAACCATTTCTAGGGTTTACAAAGAATGGTGTGAAAAGGGAAAAACATCCAGTATGCGGCAGTCCTGTGGGCGAAAATGCCTTGTTGATGCTAGAGGTCAGAGGAGAATGGGCCGACTGATTCAAGCTGATAGAAGAGCAACTTTGACTGAAATGACCACTCGTTACAACCGAGGTATGCAGCAAAGCATTTGTGAAGCCACAACACGCACAACCTTGAGGCGGATGGGCTACAACAGCAGAAGACCCCACGGGTACCACTCATCTCCACTACAAATAGGAAAAAGAGGCTACAATTTGCACAAGCTCACCAAAATTGGACAGTTGAAGACTGGAAAAATGTTGCCTGGTCTGATGAGTCTCGATTTCTGTTGAGACATTCAAATGGTGGAGTCAGAATTTGGCGTAAACAGAATGAGAACATGGATCCATCATGCCTTGTTACCACTGTGCAGGGTGGTGGTGGTGGTGTAATGGTGTGGGGGATGTTTTCTTGGCACACTTTAGGCCCCTTAATGCCAATTGGGCATCGTTTTAAATGCCACAGGCTACCTGAGCATTGTTTCTGACCATGTCCATCCCTTCATGACCACCATGTACCCATCCTCTGATGGCTACTTCCAGCAGGATAATGCACCATGTCACAAAGCTCGAATCATTTCAAATTGGTTTCTTGAACATGACAATGAGTTCACTGTACTAAAATGGCCACCACAGTCACCAGATCTCAACCCAATAGAGCATCTTTGGGATGTGGTGGAACGGGAGCTTCGTGCCCTGGATGTGCATCCCACAAATCTCCATCAACTGCAAGATGCTATCCTATCAATATGGGCCAACATTTCTAAAGAATGCTTTCAGCACCTTGTTGAATCAATGCCACGTAGAATTAAGGCAGTTCTGAAGGCTAAAGGGGTCAAACACGTATTAGTATGGTGGTCCTAATAATCCTTTAGGTGAGTGTGTGTGTGTGTGTGTTATATATATATATATATAAAATCCTCTGTCTGTCTGCTTTTAACGAGAGAACTACTTAACGGATTTAGATTGGAGTTTTTTCTAGAATTTGCTTGAACAATCTGGTTGATTTTGCGACTTCTCTCATCGCACTAAGCATCATAGTTCGCTTGTGGCACCAATTTATTTGCGCGAATCCGAAGGGTGTGGCCCTCCTCGCTCATGTGCCAGCCTCTGGGTGTGGCCCTCCTCGCTCATGCGCCAGTCTTGGTGTGCTCCTTACCTCCGCTTAGTTAACGAACAAGAGAACAACTTAACGCATTCAGATTGGGTGTTTTCTATAATTTTCTGGAACGTTCTCTCATTGCACTAAGAATCATAGTTCGCCTGCAATATATTCATTCTAATCGACGATCGAGGCTGCAGGCCGAGGTGAGGGGGAAGCGTGACGTCAGGAGTGGGGAGTCAGGTGGGACCCTCCTCACTCGTACGCCAGCCTCCGTTCGAGCCGCTCTATCTCTGTGTTTTGGAGTGTTCATTGTCTCGCTTACCTAGTGATACCTTTTTGTTTATTGATTTTTAAAATGTTTCCTGTTTCACTACTATGGGGGGGAGACGTGGGGGACGGCTAGTTATAAGTATGTAATGCAATCCTCTTGTGCGAATTAAAACCGATCTTCTATTACCATTACTACTACTACGTCTACACTAAATCAACAGTACCAGGCTGTGTAGTGAATATAAATGTTCATTTCTATATGACTCTCACGGACCCCCTAAAACTCATCCATGGACCCCCTAGGAGTGTACAGATCTCAGGTCAAGAGCCCCTGCTCTAGGGAGTCATACGCCTGCAGTTTCCTGTGCCTACCCCGTTTCTGTACTCCTGTTGCATTTCCACACCCAGTGAGATGAAGACTGGACTCCTTCACGTGTGTCTCTCCAGAGAGTCCTTGGGTCCCGCTGGTGTGACTTTGTGTCGCTCACGGAGTCCCGAATGAGGCACATGACCTGCACTGTGAGGGAGTGTCATTTACGGCACTATGGCCATCTGGTGCGATTACCCGAGGGTGATCCTCATTGTTGAGGACCCGAGTGGCTGGACCAGGCCAAGGGGTCGCCCACGTAACACCTGGCAGATAGAGGGTAATTTCTGGAGTGTGGGACTGGACCGTGTGTCTGCCTGGGGGGATCCCGAGCTGTTCCGTCATGTGGTGGGTGTGGAAACGCGCTATACCAGTGCCTGCTCCCCAAGCTGACCTGTTCTGATCCTGTCTGACATTTTCCCGTAGAGTCTGACTGAAGCGGACCTCGATTCTTCCCAACCTCTGCTAGTTTACCCCTCAAACTCGACACTCTTAGTGGTCTTCTGAAAAGCAGCTGCTCAACAGGATTTCGACATCCGGTTGGTTAACATGGAGGGAGCCTGATCCTGATTTTTGGCTCTCATCGGGTTCTTCCTCTACACAGCTTTGTTCTGCGGGTGTCTAATCCGGTGGGATTGTAGGAGCCGACAGTTGCTTTCTCCCAGTTGGAGTTTTACACGGACAGATAAGTCGTCTAATCCAGCTGGATTTCTGCATTTTGTGGTTTTACCACAAAGGCACCCAATCCTCTTAGAGTTCTGATCCTGCTGGCCAATGCTGATCCTGTCGGATTTTTTTACTCCTTCATTTTTTTGGCCATGGTAGAGAGGAAATTCCTACTCCAGAGTCTCGCATTTCTAAGAGGTCTGGCCCTGTCACGTTTAGTGTCTGGAAGTATTAGCCTACAAACCTTCATCCAAGGAGCCCAGGCCGGCCCGATTTCAGATCCCTCTCTCTTTGGCACTAGCGAGTCTGGCCCTACCGTAGTTCAGTTTGCCCCCTGGACCGCAACACTCTAAGGGTCTTCTGAAAGCCACTGCTCTACAGGATTTCAGCATCCAGTAGGTTAACGTGGAGGGAGCCTGATCCCATCACATGTTTTGCACCTTAGGAGTTTCCGATCTCGGCGGGCTCTTCACCTACAGTTTTGCCATGCGGGTGCCCAATCTGATTGGACTGGAGGGCCTGACAGTTGCTTTCTCCCGATTTGGAGTTTTACACCCACAGACAAGTATTCGAATCCAGTCAGATTTCTGCATCTTGTGGTTTTACCACAATGGCACCCAATCCTCGTAGAGGTAAAGTGGATATTCCTGTTCCCCCAGTGTTACCTTTTGGTCCTGTTTGATTTCTTCATGTTTAGTGTTAGAAATATTAGCCCAAAGGCCGCCATCCACGGAGTCCAGGCCTGCCCGATTTCAGATCCCTTTGGCACTGGCGAGTCTGGCCCTGCCGTAGTTCTGTTCCCAGCGGTTTTCAGTCATTTGAATTTCTGCCAGTGTACCCTCCTGGGCCTCGACAATCTTAGGGTCTTCTCAAAGCCACTGCTCTACACGATTTCGACATCCAGGAAGTTAACGTGGGGGGAGCCTGATCCCGTCAGATGTTTTGCACCCTAGGAGTTTCCGATCTCGGCGAGCTCTTCACCTACAGTTTTGCTCTGCGGGTGCCCAATCCGATTGGACTGGAGGGCCTGACAGTTGCTTTCTTCTGATTGGAGTTTTACAACGACAGTCAAGTATTCGATTCCACAAAGACACCCAATCCTCTTCGAGGTAAAGAAGAAATTCCTGGACCCCCAGTGATTGTGCTCCTCATGTCTGGTGTTAGTAGTATCAGCCCAAAGACCGCCATTCACGGAGTCCAGGCCTGTCCGATTTCAGAATCCTTTTTTGTACCGGTGAGCCTGACCCTGCGGTAGTTCTGCGCCCGGCAGCTTTCAATCGTTTGGATTTCTGCTGGAGTCCAGCCCCTCCAGATGGTCACATGCCACATTTTGCCGTCGTCACCCTGTTAAGTTTCTACACGGCCAGCACAGTGTAGAAGTGACCAGCAAGAAAAGCAGTTTGAGAAGATGAGACAATAGCCATTCTTCGACGATAACGTGCGGAGTTCTGTGTCGTTGCTCCCGGATCATGTAGAGGACTCCGAGCGTGTTGGCGGGCTCTCGTATATTTTTGTGGCGTGGTCCTTTATCAGTGGCGTGCTGTCATATTTATTTATTTTTTTTTTGCAACGATGCAAAGGAGTCGTTGTTTCTGTTATTTACTACAATGCCAGTTATTTACTTGGAGTGACGTCGGTGTCAACTACGGCTGCTTACTGCCCTGCCATGCTGACGCTGCTTTGAATACAAATGACAAGATTCTCAATTTGCAGATACTCCACAAAGACTCCGCTGCTTTTGCTCCTGCGCAGGCAAAAAAAAAACCTTATAAAGGGGGGAAAAAAGCTTTAAAAAATCCCACGCGGCCACACAAAGTTTTTAGGAGCAAAGTGTATTTTTTTTTTTTTTTAAATAACTCTCACTCCACAGGCCACTAAACTCTCGGCTGCTTCTCAATCAGTTGCAAAGACGACGTCAGCACATTACTGTACAGCTCATTAGAACATTGGAACACTCTGGAGGAGAACAGGCCACTCAGCCCACCAAAGCCCACCAGTCCCGTTCACTCCATTCTTCTAAAATTACATCAAGTTGAGTTTTGAAAGCCCCTAAAGTCCTCCTGTCCACCACGTTACTTGGTCGCTCACTCCAAGTGTCTGTGGCTCTCTGTGTGAAGAAAAACTTCCTAATGTTTGTGCCAAGTTCACCCTCCACAAGTTTCTAACTGTGTCCCCATTGAACTCATTTTAAAGTCACCGTCTGATCCACTGCACTGATTCCCTTCATCATTTTAAACACGTCAGTCAGGTCTCCTCTTCCTCACTGTGAAGGCTCAGCTCTTTTCATCTTCATAACTCACCCCCTGTAGCCCCCTCAATCAGCCTTGTCGCTCTTCTCTGGACTTTCTCCAGTGCTGCTGTGTCTTTATGGAGTCATAAACTGACCACAGGACTCCAGATGATGCCTCACCAGTGTGTTATAAAGCCTGAGCAGAACATTCTGTGACTTGTACTCCACACATCAAGGCGCTATATAACCAAACCTGCTATTAGAACATTAGAACAATGTGGAGGGGAACAGACCACTCGGCCCACCAAAGCCCACCAGTCCTATCCACTTAATTCTTCTAAAATAACATTTAGTCACGTTTTGAAGGTCCCTAAAGTCCTGCTGCCCACCACACTTCTTGGTCACTCACTCCATGTGGCTGTGGTTCTGACTTCCTAATGTTTGTGTGGCATTCCCCCCTCACAAGTTTCCAGCTGTGTCCCCATTGAACTCATTTTAAAGTCACCGTCTGATCCACTGGACTGATTCCCTTCATCATTTTAAACACTTCAGTCAGGTCTCCTCTTCATCACTATAAAGGCTCAGCTCTTTTCATCTTCATAACTCATCCCCTGTAACCCTCAATCAGCCTCATCGCTCTTCTCTGGAAGAGGTGTCTTTATGGAGTCATAAACTGACCACAGGATTCCAGATGATGCCTCACCAGTGTGTTATAAAGGTTGAGCAGAACCTCCTGTGACTTGTACTCCACACATCAAGGCGCTATATAACCTGACATTCTGTTAGCCTTCTTACTGGCTTCTGAACACTGTCTGAATGTTGATAGCATAGAGTCCACTACGACTCCTAAATCCTTCTCATAAGGTGGACTCTCGATGTTCAGAACTCCCATTGTGTATTCAGACCTAAACCTGGAGACCACAACTGTACCCAGGACTCCAGGTGAGGCCTCACCAGTGTGTTATAAAGCCTGAGCAGAACCTCCTTGGACTTAAACTCCACATATCAGGGTGCTATATAAAACAATAGCCTCCATGGTCACTTTAGTCCACTTTAATCATGTCACCTATTAATCCCCATTTGGTTCTGTGACTCCAGTTTTCCCTCCATTGTTGGTCTCTGTGGTCCAGGATCAGCCTTGTTACTTGCCTCTGCTGAGTCCTTTTTGTAGCCTGGAGACCACAACTGTACTCAGAACACATGAGGCCTCACCAGTGTGTTATAAAGCCTGAGCAGAACCTCCTGTGACTTGTACTCCACACGTCAAGGCGCTATATAACCTGACATTCTGTGTGCCTTCTTAATGGCTTCTGAACACTGACTGTCTGATAGTCCTCTACGACTCCTAAATCCTCCTCATAAGATGGACTCTTGATGTTCAGACCTCCCATTGTGTATTCAGACCCAAACCTGGAGACCACAACTGCACCCAGGACTCCAGATGAGGCCTCACCAGTGTGTTATAAAGCCTGAGCAGAACCTCCTGTGACTTGTACTCCACACGTCAAGGCGCTATATAACCTGACATTCTGTTAGCCTTCTTAATGGCTTCTGAACACTGACTGTCTGATAGTCCACTGCGACTCCTAAGTCCTTCTCATAAGGTGGACTCTCGATTTTCAGACCTCCTATTGTGTAATCAGACCTCACATTTTTATTTCCTACATGTAATACTTTATTGACTTTAAATTTCATTTGTCAGAAAGCCTGTATGCTGTCCAAGTCCCTCTGTGATGTTGGATTCTCGATGATCTGCCACTCCGCCTATCTTGGTATCGTATGCAGACTTGCCCAGCTTCTTATTCCTATCCAAATCATTTCTATTTGTCCTACTGATCTCCTCAGCACCTTCTTGAAGTAATGGCTGCTTCTCAGCCCCTGGCACAGAGCTTGGCTTGGAGGTGCAGATCTCGGAGGTCACTCAGGGTCTCCCACTCCAAAGTTGGCGAGCGTTTTGCTCCATGGTGGTTGGGTGGCTCCTGGCTCCGCATGCTGGTTTTAATGGAGGACGCACATCGAGCCTGAGGATTATCGTAAGAAACGTGACCAAGGGGAGTCGAAAGACCTGGTCACGAGCAGTTCGCGAAGGGTCAAAACCAGAACTGAGTGACCAACGCTAGAGGACAAAGCAAAATAGGTCAAAAGTCAGAAAGCAAAATCTCATTCCTACCACTGAGACCTCCTGCTTGTAAAAACGGATGAGGCGTAACACACTGAGGTGGTCCTGACTCTCTGGGCGCAGCCTTTAAAAAGAGTCAGGTGTATCCTGGTGTCCACCATGGCTGGCCATTCTCCTCCCCTACTCACCCCCTGTCCCTTATTCTCTCTCACTAACCTCTCACCCCTTCACCTCCTGATGTGTGGTGGGTGAGCTGGCGCAGAAATGGCTGCCGTCGCCTCCGCTAGGTGGATGCTGCACATTAGTGGCTCCCCACTCACTGTGTGTCAAGTGCCCTGAGTAATGACAAAAAGCGCCATCTAAATGTCATTATTGGTGTTGTTATTCGCTATGGCGGTCAGCTGGATGCCTGGCACCCCGACTTTTATTATTTTTGTGCCCCAATCCTTACTTCTCTGTAGTTCCCACTTATTCCCCAGTTCTTTCCCTTTGCACCGGTGGTCTGAATGTGCTGAATTTTGCTTTTACTTTGAACACACCTCATCTTGTCTCAGGGGGGTCTTCTCCTGGAATGGCATGTGCCACCTGCTTCATGCAGGTGGGTAAGATGCCTGCGTCTTTTCCTTTGTCCTCGTTTTGCCACACACAGGTCGGGTTTTCATTGAACGCCATAGCCGTGACAGTAAGGACCATATGGCTCCAATGCTCTCAGAAGCCTGAGGTGCCCCCTTCTTGTATCTATTGATTGCATATTGGGCACCCACCAGGCTGTTGCCTTGGCATTTGGAGTCACACGACAGCCAGCACCCTGATTAGCTGCACTTCCTGTTTCAGGCTCACTTCACTTCCTCTTTGCACGGGTCAGAAGAAAAGAAGAACAGGAGAAAGCGATGAGCGAGGGGCGCTACGGGCACCCATGATGGCATCGAGACACGCTTCCTGTTTGTAACTTCCTCCTTCAGTTCCACTTGCTATTTATGTCCATGGGATGAGTGTAACTTCCACCCCGAGGATGTGCGCCTGGCTGAAAAATACAGCAAAGCGGGCACAAATTGGAGCGGGGTGGGCTTTGAACAAGACCTCTACTGACCTGGGGTCAGGTGTGACCCTTGGCAGCACCAGCGCGCGACACGGAGTCAAGGTGGCTGTGTGGCTCTGCCGAGGCTCCTGACTCCCGCCGGTGCCCACTTAGCTGAAGGCACTTTTGTCCCGCATGTTGGGAGCAAGCGAGGGGGCTCAGTGGAACTCCAACCCCAGAAATTCAGCAGCTGTCCCGCTGATTGTCCCGTGCGCACACCACAGCCTCCTCATCCTCAACCTGGTGGGGCTGAACTTCCTCAAGTCTGTGGGCCGGAGGTCTTCATCACTCGTCAGTCCTCCCCCTGCTCTGTAAGCCCCCAGGGCTGCCCTGCCATTTCAGTGTTGGCGTTTTCTTCTCCATTCTGTGTCTTCCTCCTGTTTGCTTGTTGTTTTGTCTTCCTCCTTTTTCTGCTCTGAGTCTCCCTCCTCCTCCTCCTCTTTTTCTTCACTCGTTTGTCCTTCTCTTTTTCCTTCCTTCTTTTCTGATCCTCATACGTGTTTTTTCTTTTTTTTTTTTTTTTGCTATTCTGCTCCTCTTTTCTTCAGTTCCTTCTCTTTGCTCATAAGCCCACTCTCTCGGTTTTCCTGCTCCCCATTTTCATACTGCCCTGTTCAGTGGTCTCGTCCTCCTTTTTATTTCACATTCCTCCTCTTCTTCTTAGCTCCTCCTTCCCTCACCTTGTTCACCTCCTTCATCTTTTCTGCTTTGTCTGTTGTTTTGTTCCTTTTGCTCCTCTTTTTTGTTCCACACTCTTCCTCTTCCTTTACTCCTCTTTCCTCGATTTTCTCTCTTCTTGCTCATCAATTTCTCCTCCTCGTCTTTAATGGATTCCCTCTGCCTGTTCCTGTCTTCTTCGTTCTTGCTCTTCGCTCCTCATCTTCGTATGTTCTCTCTCTCTAGTTCCTCATTCTTCTTGTTCATCTTTCCTTCCTTCCTCCCTCCTGCTCATCACTTCTTCTTGTCCTCTTTTTCATGTTCAGTTGCTCTGCTGCTCTTCCTCATGTACTCCTCCTCCTCATCCTGGCCTTTTCCTATTTTCCTGCTCCTCTTCTCTTTCCCAGTTGTCATTCTCCTTGCTCCTCTATGTTAACTCCTCTTCCTCCTCATGTCTTGTTCTCCTTTTCTCCATGTTGTGAGTGAACATCATCTTCTTCTTTGTCCTTAACCCACACACGCACAGACCCTACTCCATATTCTCCCCCTCTCTGGGGTGGGATGTGCCTTGAATCCCCCATGCAGGCTCCACATGGGCCTTACCAGGAGGTTCTGCTGCCAGTCAGTATGTCAAACCTGTGACTGGCACTTTGGCCCACGGAGAGGTGATGGTCGCACCCTCACCTGGGCACATTTCACCAAGGGGTCCCGCCTCAGTCACACCTGACCTGGGTGATCCATCATGTCCACCTGAGCTCACTCGGCCTTCTCTGCTCACTCCTCTTTAGGTGAGAAGCATCCGGACATAAGCGGGACTTCCCTGGACCAGGAGGCGTCCTGGACGAGGAGCACAAGGAGGTGGGTGGCATGTGGCTCTTTCTGTGGCCTTCGGCCCATCCACTTTCATTTCTCAGTATGTCTTTATAGTTCAATATAGCGCCTTTCAGACGCGTGGGTCATTTCTGTTGGCCTCTCTCAGGATTCGTTTCTCTCTGTGTCTGTCACTCACCCCAGAGTTTTTACAGACCTGACGCCCGACCTCAACGTGAGCCGCAAGGCATTTCGCTGCACCTCTGGGTCCGTTCCAGTTTGGCTATCTGTGTCCTGAATCTGGGAGCCAACAGTGCAAACACAAAGACACACAAGTCACCAAACATGGAGACTTCACACAGCTGGCGCTTGAACCCACGACACCTGGTGGGTGAGGCAACTAACCACTGAGCCACCCCTCCTTCATTAATTAAGGAACCTGAGGTGTCACACAGCGCACTTTAGGAGAGGACACAGTGATGCCACAGCGCCCCCAGCTGTCGCACTCCAGCGTGTCACTCTGCTCTCTGGCTTCACCCCATTGGCCTCACCTTTCCCTCTAAGTCCACCAATACACTCCACTGTCTCACTCTTTGCTTCACCTCATGGTGATGACCCGCCCCACGGTTTCACTCCACTGCCTCATTTGTCTCCACTGTTTCTGGTCTGTCTTGACCAGCTCACCCTCTCTGCACTCCCTTACCTCACTTTACCTCACTTGACTCCTGTCGGCTGAGACCCAAACGTCACGGTCAGGCAGAGAGGACATGTGGGACGTGTCGATGAGCACACGAAGGCAGAACTTCTCACTGGACACGCGACCAGAGGGATCCTGGGAACATCTGAGCCTGTGTAATGTTGGGAGTTACACTTCTATCTGTTATATAGTGCCTTTCACGTTGTTTTATAGTGACTTTCGTAGCTAATGAGTCTGTCATTTTCTAGTACCTTTCATGTCTATTGTAGAGTGCCTTCCATGTTTGTCATTTTTACAGAGTCCTTCATTACTATTTATGTATTATATAGCGCCTTTCATACATCTCTCATTTATTTTAATACATTTAATGCCTGTCCATTATATGAGGGGGAGTCAAGCTAAGGTTAGAAAATGGGACGAACCCTCACAAGACTGATAAGGCCATTTCTCAATGGAGTCATCAGCCATTTCAATGCACTGGCACCACCTGCCAGGAAGTGCCGGGATTGCAGCAGAATAAAAGGTTTTATCTTGTCCTCGCCACCATTTTTGTACCCATGTTATTGTCAAACATCACATGCCAAGGGGTCCTACAGTCACTAGTGGAAGTGACTGTGACCTGCTGGAGACCAATGTGAAGCCTGCTATTCGATCCAAGCGCTGAGGACTGCTGACTCAAGAACAAGACAATGCCCGCCTGCCCACAACAAGGCTGGTCTGGAGCAACTGAAGTTTGAGGTGTTGCCACAGATTGGGCACTCTGCGATTTCCACGTTTTTGGACCGCTAAAAAAGGACATCTGGGTGGTCGTTGATTCAGGATAAAGGACAACATGAAGAAAGTGGCACACAAGTGGGGGCGAGGACGAGACAAAACCTTTTATTCTATTAGCACTTCCAGGCAGGTGGCACCAGTGCATTGAGAAGGGTAGAGACGCCACTGAGGAATGACAGCAGCAGTCTTGTGAAGGGTCGCCCATTTTCTAACTTTAGCTTGACTCCCCCTTATATAGTGCCTTTTATAAGTACTGGATCTGTCATTTATATAGCGCCTTTCACATCTATCTATCTATCTATTATAGACAAGAGAGACATTATCTATATCTATCTAATATATAGCGCCTTTCATATCTGTCATTTATCTAGTGTCTTTCACGTCCATTATGTAGTGTCTTGCGTGTCTATCATTTATTTATCATCCCTCATTCCTATATATGACTTATATGGAGCCTTTTGTATGTGTCAGTCATTTATGTAGTTCCTTTTATCTCTATCTATTATATAGCGCCTTTCATGTCTCTTACATAGCTCTGTAGTGTCTTTCATGTCTCTCTATGATGTAGTGCCTTTCAGATCTATCTGTCATTTATATAATGTCTATTATATAGTGCCATCCATATCTGCCATGTATATACAGGGTGGTCCAGATCTAATTATGCAATTTTCATTACGCTATAACTTATTAAGTTTATTACTCCGAGCCCGTATCCAACTGAATGGAAGACAAGTGGTACATTACATGGAAAATCAGTGAATTAATTCAATGTACAGTAAGTCCTTTTTGTTTATTACAAGATATTCTGAGCAATTCTTTTGTCTTGTATTGTTTTCCTGTAATAGGCAGCGCGTTGGCGCAGTGGGTAGCGCTGCTGCCTCGCAGTTAGGAGACCCGGGTTCGCCTCCCGTGTCCTCCTTGCATGTTCTCCCCGTGTCTGCGTGGGTTTCCTCCCACAGTCCAAAGACATGCAGGTTAGGTGCACTGGTGATCCTAAATTGTGCTTGGTGTGTGTGTGCCCTGCCCGGGGTTTGTTTCCTGCCTTGCGCCCTGCATTGGCTGGCATTGGCTCCAGCAGACCCCCATGACCCTGTAGTTAGGATATAGTGGGTTGGATGGATGGATGGATGGATGTTTTCCTGCATTGCATTAAAAGTTGCATAATTAGATCTGGACCACCCTATAGTTTTCTCCATGCCTACATACGTATTATATAGTGCCTTTCATGCATGTCTGCCATTTGTCCAGTGTCTTTCATGTCTGTAATTATTGTATGTCTGTCAGTTATTAATCTCTCTATTATCTATTATATAGTGTTTTTCACACATACAGCACCATTCATATCTGCCTGCCACTCAGTTAGATACTGTATATAGTGCCTTTCATGCCATTCTGGTCACTCAGCACGGTGCCGGAGAGTTTTGTATGTTGATTAACACGTGCGAATTAGAATTTCATGTGACAGTTAGAGCCCTCTGTGTGTGTCTTATCTAGCTCTCGTTTATATAGCGCCTTTCATATCTATCTGTACTCGCTCACCATAGCACTGGACACTGGTGATGTGTTGCATGCCGCTGATGGACCCCCTAACCCCATTATCTCTCACTACCCTTAGACCCCCACCTGCTTAACCTCATGAACCCCACTGCCCCCCCCACTTTATGTCACCTTGCCACCTCCGCTGTCTCTCTTCTTACTTGACCGTCTCACTCCCGTCTTCTCACTCCATGTCTCGCCTCACGGTGGTGGCTGTGCCCACATCAGACTCGTGCTGTCTCACTCCCTGCCTCACTCCTGCTTTTGCCAGATTGTCTCACAACTTTCCTGTCATTTGTTCCTGTTTCTCCAGATGCCAGTCTGCCCATTAACACGGGTGGGCTCGGCTGTGCCACCTGCAGTGCCCGATGTTGGATGCCATGTCCACAGTTTTGATTTCTCTGCCCGGTCTCGTGTTTGTTTCCATATAGCGCCTTTTGTAATCCGAGGGGCACTGTGCCTCATCGTAAGTGGGGCAGTAGGCCGGCCGGCCCTTCCCAGGGGGTCTGAGCCACGGCGCTAATCCCTGCTAATGACTCTGGAAATCCCCCGCTAAGCCGGATGGCTTTTGCCCACAGCTGCTTTCAGCTCCAGCGCTTCATGTGTCTGGGGGGCTTGCTGGAACTTACATTAGGGGTCCCCTGTGTGTCCTCCTGTGAACATTAGTGTGGGGTCAAATGGCACAGAGAGGGCACCAGAAGTTAGGTGTGTGTGTGTTTGACAAAAGTGGGCAGGATGGCCAGTCAGAGGCAGTCCGGGGGTCTACTGAGAGTGGGAGAAGAGGATCAGGGCACCTTAGGGGTGGCAAAAGTGGGAGTAAACTGGGGGTGTCCAACTGTTCAGCCTTTAGTCGCCTTCAGGCATTTAGACTGGCAGCGAGGAGCAGGAATGTCTCAATCTCTCCACCCCTGAGGGCTATGGGGGGATTAGTGGGAGGTGTGGAAAATCCTGAGCGGGTTAAATGAGCTGAGCGCTTAATCTGTGCACCGAGGCTGGCGAGGGCATCTGGAA
Organism: Polypterus senegalus; assembly: GCF_016835505.1. Lineage (NCBI taxonomy): Eukaryota > Metazoa > Chordata > Cladistia > Polypteriformes > Polypteridae > Polypterus > Polypterus senegalus. Next base: position 14,337,937 of record NC_053156.1, on the reverse strand, counting down.
GTGAAGGGCCAAGCACTGCCAAAGTGGGCGCGTCTGCTTCATGGGCCTTCAAATATCCACCAGTGGAAATGAGTGTGGCCCCTCTGGAACCCAGCAATGCAGAGCGGTCTATAATGAAAGGCGCTATAAACAGTAAGGCTTGACCAGGCTGCCTGTATAGGACTTGACCTCACCATGTCGGCGACTGGGTCTCACTCTGTGTGTCTGTCACTTTGTCTGCAGGATAATGAGCGAGGTGGCCTCACAGAGGGATGGCACCACCACGGGCCGAGCAGCAGAGGGCGCACTGCAGCCGCAAAACAGCAGCGGCACGGAGGGAGACGGCAGCAGGAGCTTGTTGGAGAGGCTCCGAGAGCTCGAGGTGAGCAGACGGGTCTTGGGCATGGGGGGGCGGTTTATGTTTGCATAGTGGAGGAGTGGTCTTTGAAGGTACGACGCTTAATTTAACCCCGCAGACTTTTCTGTGTCTACAAAAACAAAAAAATGGTGTCTTGGTTCACTTTTTCAGATCGTTTGTGTATCGTCTGAGGCTTCCTTAGAATGGCCAGCAGGTGGCGCACTTGGTCGAGTAATACGTGGCGGCGCCTTCTACACATCGGTGGGCAAACGGAGACTCGTGCGGCGGGGGGCGTAAATCAAACGTAGAAATGCGTGTGAAGCCGGGAGGTCGAGCAATGAGTGACCGCACGCGTGCTTTGTGCGTGTGGAGCAGAGAGCGGTCGGTGCAGGGCTGCCATCCACTCCTCTTCTGGGACATTCAATGGCAGGCTCCTCCCCAGCGCACCCCGGGGGTCTTTGAAAGGACGGGACTTTAAATTGGTTTTATATAGTGTAGAGATGAGTCTGAGTATTCAAGACTGATCAGTATCGCCTCTGGAAAAGAAACGGGTGGGAGGCGAGGATCATTTATTAATGTGTCTGATTTGAAAGTGGTGGAAGAATTGTGTGGATGGGAAGTTCAATTTGAAGATGCAGACATCATCCGCGTACGAATCTCGGAAAGCGCGATAATCCGAGGCGTGTTCCAAACATTAAATACTGGGCAGGTGTGAGAGGGTATGGTGGTCGTCATGTTGAGGAGCAGCAGATGAAAGCTCCTCTGTCTTAAAGTGCTTCCTTCCCTGTGAAGGGCAACTCATATAGTGCCTTCAATATTAATCTATCTGTTATATGGTGCCTTTCTATTATATACCTATTATATAGTGCTTTTGTATCTATTAATCTATCATATAGTGCCTTTCATATTAATTTGTCTATTATATCGTGTCTTTCTATCTATCCATGTATTATTATATGGTGCCTTTCATATCAATTTATCTATTATATACTATCTATCTATTTATCAATCATTTTGTGTGTTTACATCTATCTATCTATTATATAGTGCCTTTCACATCTATCTATCTATTATATAGTGCCTTTCACATCTATCTATCTATCTATCATTATATAGTGCCTTTCACATCTATCTATCTATCTATTATATAGTGCCTTTCACATCTATCTATCTATCATTATATAGTGCCTTTCACATCTATCTATCTATCTATCTATCTATCTATCTATCTATCTATCTATCTATCTATCTGTCTATCTATCTATCTATTATATAGTGCCTGTCACATCTATCTATCTATCTATCTATCTATCTATTATATAGTACCCTTCATGTCTATCTGCCTGTCATCTTTATTAGAATTTGTAGTATTGATGGTAGTGGTAGTTGTATTTTATATTATTATTATTATTATTATTATTATATAGACTCAGGGTTTGCCAGCATAAGTCTGATCACTGAAAACGTGTTGTTTGTCACAAGTCTGGAGGATGAAAGGCTACAGAGGGCTGCAGTCCAGAAGCCGCAGTGTGGAGCAGGTCAGCAGCTGCAGTGGGGTCCCAACCTGCCATGGTGTGGTGACACGTTTTGTACCTTTTAGGATAAAATGATTTTGGTACAATAAACCAGTGAGGGTCTGACTAGGAGCTTCACTGGCCTCTTTCTAGAAATCTCTCCAAAAGAAACCGCTTTGTGTGCCTGTGCCGGCAGAGCCAGAAGACCTGCTGAAATGCTTTCTCACAGGTGGTGCCAGCTCTGGGCATAAGCCAAAGTGAGCACCGGCCTAAAGGGGGCGCCAAAAAGTCCTTTCACATACAATCATGAGGGTGGTGCTCGCTGCTTTCAGTTGTGATTACAAGTTGGCTGATCTCCAATGGGGGCACTCCCCCACATCACCCCCCAACATCACCCCTGCTTCCCCCACTAGTCAGTCTCAGTTACGTATCCAAATCTATAAGAGGGACTCTGTTTTGGATGTCAGTTTTTGGACATTTGGAAAAGAATCTGTCTAGGGGGCCCAATGTCCGCTCAAGCCGGCCCCGCTCACGGCTGTGTATACAGCAGCACAGGAAAGAACGCAGACGTATAATAAAAAGGCCAAGTGAGCCCTGTAACGATAGTAATATTAATAATCAGAAAAGAAAATCTGCACTGCATATTGCAGACTATTTCATAAGCGTGCAGACCACAGTAGTGAACTAAACGCTCTCAGTGCTCACTGCTGCCTGCAGCCATCTGCCCGCCTGTCTGTCTGTCTGCCCGCCTGTTCATCTGTCTGTCTGTCTGCCCACCCATCCGCTCACCTGTTCATCTGTCTGTCTGCCTGCCTGTGTGTCTGTCTGCCCGCCTGTTCGTCTGTCTGCCCGCCTGTCTGTCTGTCTGCCCGCCTGTCTGTCTGTCTGCCCGCCTGTTCATCTGTCTGCCCCCCTGTCTGTCTGTCTGCCCACCCATCCGCTCACCTGTTCATCTGTCTGCCCGCCTGTCTGTCTGTCTGCCCGCCTGTTCATCTGTCTGCCCCCTGTCTGTCTGTCTGCCCGCCTGTCTGTCTGTCTGCCCGCCTGTTCATCTGTCTGCCCCCCTGTCTGTCTGTCTGCCCACCCATCCGCTCACCTGTTCATCTGTCTGCCTGCCTGTGTGTCTGTCTGCCCGCCTGTCTGTCTGTCTGCCCGCCTGTTCATCTGTCTGCCCCCCTGTCTGTCTGTCTGCCCACCCATCCGCTCACCTGTTCATCTGTCTGCCCGCCTGTTCATCTGTCTGTCTGTCTGCCCGCCTGTCTGTCTGTCTGCCCCCTGTCTGTCTGTCTGTCTGCCCACCCATCCGCTCACCTGTTCATCTGTCTGCCTGCCTGCCTGTTCATCTGTCTGCCTGCCTGCCTGGATTTACAAAATGCTACGGTCACATGGTTAATGTTAATAATTAATGGGGTAAAAGTTTAATTGTGGTCTTAAATCAAAACCCTATAAGCCAATCTGTTTTGGAAATTTACAATAATTAGATTTTTTTTTCTGGGCACTTTATGGGTGGGCACAAAAGTTAGTTGTAATTACAGCACGACCACACACAAGCCCATCTACTGATAGACCCCCTCACCTGTTGTGTGGTGTTTTACTGAGGGGGCTGCACGTAGTAAAAAAAGACAAACAGGTAAAGGTTTGGGGCGACACCGGGACCCCGTATATTATAAACAGAAAATAATAAAGAGATTTTCAGCAAAAAGGAAATGCCGACTGAAAGCAGACTGACCAAGATGGCGACACTTAAATATGCGCCAGGCAGGAAGAGGTGGGTCCAGGTGGGCGGAGACTGGAAGTGACATCAGAGACGGGGAGGTTGTCAGTCATCCGAGTCATCCGGTCTGCCGAGAGAGGGGGATCTGATTGGTCAGTTTCGCTGTGGTTGCTCAGTCAAACGCGATCATTTGCTGAAATACCAGGCAGGAGAGGTTGACACACGCAGGGAATACCAAGGAAGAGCGCAGAGAGTCGCCTTTGAATCCCATTGATGATTTCAGTGTGGACAATGGGAGCCCTGACTATCGGCAAGAGTGACAAGGAACACAATCGAGAGAGGAAAAGCGCCAGCAAACGCAGGTTGAGACGCACGAGGAGACCGAAGAGAGGCGTAGGACGAGCGCTGAGGGTACGCGGAAGGCAAAAGCAATGAAATCGTTTAAAACGGACTCCGTCTCTCGATCTCGCAGACTTGATGTAGCGAGGAGAGATGTGGCGTACAAAGCTGACTGCCCGACTCACTCACTCGTCCACTACTTCCATTTTATTTACAAAATGGCCAGAAAGCTCATTTGAATATGTCAGTAAAAAAACAAACAAACCAAACACCCCAAAATCACCAAAACGCTTTGAAGATTTGACAGAAATTTGCCGATGTTGTGGATGGCCGACCCGTGTTGTTTTTTTTAATTTGTTGCTAAGGACACGGGAGCGAGTGGGCTGTGCTAAGATGACCTCATACATGATTGGCGCAGCGCAGAGGCGGGGCCTTTTGGTTTATGCTAATAAAGGCCATCAGCAGAAGTGATGGGCGGGGCACACAGAGCGGCACTGACCAATGGGGTGGGCGGATAAGTGAAGAAGTGGGCGCCTCCTGGACGGGAGAAAGAGAACGAGCTGAAAAAGTAAAGCTGGTGAGCAAGTGTGCCATAAAGGCCAATGGGCAGTGCCAGGTGCCATGGCCAGGGTTTCGCCAGAAGCAAAAAAGGGAATGAGTGAGCATTTGAGGAGGAAGTGGTGTCCTTGGGTCCAAGAGAAGCTTGGCCAGATTAAAAACTAGTGCTGCTTGGTAAAGCGGCCCCCCCGTCCACAGCCAGACCACAGAGGGGCCGGCCGCTGTACGTGGTGCTCAGGAGGTCATTTCTCTTCACCTCTTCTCTTCTGTTTTGAGCCCATAAAGACCTTGGTTGTCTACATTTGAGGCTGCCGTGTCTTCTTTCCTGGGCCCATGAAAAGGTCACTACAATACAACCGGGGGGACAAAACAACCCCAGAATCGAAAACCTTCAATTCACTGCACGGGTCGTGTAAACGTGTGGCCTGCAAGCGTCATTGCTGTTTGTGATAAATTAAAGTCAAAGACCACTTCAGGACCAGGAGCCCCAATGCACAAAAGTCCCAAAAAGTTCCAAAACTCACCACTAGAGGGGGAAGTCGCACTCAAACCTTGACTAGTAATAAGAGCGGGCGCCAAATCTTCATAACATAAAATTATTAACTCCTAAAATTATTCAAGTATTCGATTATTACTAAATATTCATAAAATTAATTTTATTATTCAGAAAACATAAAGTTTATAAAATAAAAAGTCTCATTATGAGCTCCAAAGAGGACAAAAGGCATAAAGACGTTGCCAGTAAGGCAAACAAAATGCAGTAAAATTATCCCAAAAAGAAAGCGTAGCAAAAACCAAAGAATTTAGCAACTGGGCGCCAGGCAGGACCTGCGGGAGACCCTAAGGATTTAAAGGGCGGAGGGCAGTTCCAGACTGTGATTGACAGGTGGCCCCGCCCCTCGGGAGCCCCGCCCACAGATTATATGGCACGTAACACAGGGAGCTTGGATACACAGAGAGAGCCCACAAAAGAGACGTCAGATATGAATTTGCAACCCTGGCTAAGACATGACATTAGGGAATAAATCCATCCATCTATTGTCCAACCCGCTATATCCTAACTACAGGGTCACAGGGCTCTGCTGGAGGCAATGCCAGTCAGCACAGGGCAGGAACAAATCCCGGGCAGGGCGCCAGGCCACTACAGGGCACACGCGCACACAGCCACGACTGTGGGAGGAAACCCACGCAGACATGGGTAGAACATGCAAACGCCACTCAGGAAGGACCCGGGAAGTGAACCCGGGTCTCCTTACAGCGAGGCAGCAGCGCTACCCACTGTGCCACTGCTGTGCCGCCCGGAATAAATCCATATTAACCAAAAATAAAAAGCAAATTACACAGAAAAAAAGGTAGAAACTTGAACATACAACTGATAAAGACGTAAACCAAATGAAAATGCTGATGTTTGGTCAGGGATTAACACAGAGCAGCAAATACCAAATATTGGGGTCCTATGGTCACCCCTTTGTACTCTTTAGCCTTCATATGTTACACTGCCTTACAGCAAGCAATAGAACAAACAGGAGCGCGTTACACATTAAATCAATTATGTATCATAGATAATAGACCCAAATTATCTACCTTAATAAAAGGATAAGTGTCTCAGTGTCCGTCTGTGTCCACTTGCTATGTCTTTGTCATTCCAACAGATGGCGCATCACACACATTTATAGTAATAGTCCAGCTGACGTCACACCACAAACATTAACAGTGCTTTTACAACAATCGTACCAAATGACATATCACAGACATATGCATTGTGCTTTTCATTCCAACAAATGGTGCATCACAAACACGTCTGGTAATAAAATGCATTGCATTTGTCATTCCACGTAAACATTAACACTACTTTTATGAAAATCATACCAAATGTTATATATTTTAGAGACATATGCATTGCATTTTTCATTCCAACAGGTGGTGCATCCCAAGCTTTTCCACTAATAAAATACACAGCATTTGTCAGCCCAACTGACACACCAACTGTCACACCACAAACATTAACAGTGCCTTTACGAAAATCATACCAAACGGCATCTATCACAGACATATGCATTGCACTCGTCATTCCAAAGTAGTAATAAAAAGCATTGCATTTGTCATTCCAACAGATGGTGCATCCCAAACTTTAACACTGCTTTTATGAAAATCATACCAAATGTCGTATATTTTAGTGACATATGCATTGCATTCATCATTCCAGCAGATGGCGCATCTCAGACATTAGCACTGTTTTTACAAATCCCATACCAAATGGCACATAACAGAGACGTGTGCCTGGCCTGGTGCGCTGCAGACATTACCACTGAGGTCTACGTTGATTATTTAGATTTCATAGACGGGTCACACAGCTAATTCATCAAAATAAAATGTGAGTGACACAAAATGGCATTACAGCCTAAGCGGCAGTGCATCATTTCAGCCTTACTTTCTGCGTGGCTTGGTCTATCACATGCCCTCATGCCCTTCTCAATACGGCCAACAAGATAGATTTGTGTTCATCATGCAGTAATGGCAGGAGAGACAGGGGTGGTCTTCTCTTACCAGACAGATGGTGAAAGGTAGAGGGGCTGGGTGACCAACTTCCAATTGCAAATCCTGGACCAATGGCTGCAATCAACTAACTTGGCTCATCCAATCCTATTTCAGTTACAGTCCAATTGCAGCAATCAATCGAATGGTGGCATCTCTCATCTTGAACCAGAGTGGCACTGCCCCCCTTCACTGCTCGCTGGGTGTTTGAAGAGCCCCCGTACCTCCCGTTCCCCCGAAGTCACCTTCTCCTGTCATGTGTTTGTTCTCACAGGACGGGCACCTGCTGCCACCCACCACTTTGGCACTGCCTTTTGCCCCGGGTTGGCACTCACACTAACAGGGGATCTGCTTCTTCCTTTTCAGGCTGAGAACTCTGCCCTGTCTATGGCCAATGAAAGTCAGCGAGAAGCGTATGAGCGATGCCTGGACGAGGTGAGCCACCGAGGTCCGTGGTGGTGGTGGGGGGGATTTGATGGGGGGGGGGCAGAGACTCGAGCCACCAGAACTCGCTCTGCAGTCCCCTAAAGGCCCTGTCACATTAGGTGACTTTTCTAGTGATCTCCAGTTGAGGCCTTCATTTGCACTCAGTGGTGCCCGTCCATGAAGCCAGTCGTGTAATGTGACATGTCCAGTGACTCGGGCCAGCTGTGTGCGACTCGCCCCTCAGTCAGCTTTGATTTTGTTGTTAGTCGCCAAGTGGGACAGCTGGCAGCCAATGAATGCTCGTCTGGGAGTCCAGAGCACAGAGTACAGTGATGAAGACTGGGGACCCCGGGGGGCTTTGGACCTCACAAAGAAACAGAAGCTCATCAGCCTGATGTCTCATGTTTCACAAACCCTGACAGAATGGGAAAAAGAAAAAAAGGGGGGGGGGCAGAGATTACCGTTAAACTTGCCATCCTGTTGAGTCAGACTCTGGGGGGATTAAACCATCAGAGCATTCTGGGTGGGACCTAGGGGGTCTTCTCACCAATCACTACCCCTGAGTCAACTGAAAGATCTGCTGGTCCTGTCGCACCAAAATGACAAAGTGGGGGACCCCCCAATTAATGAAGCGATTAATGAGGAAGCATTAAAACTACCGGGTGTGCCCTCGCTGCATTGTTAAAAGTGTGACCAACACTCCGTTTAGGAGTCACCCAGGGGACCATGAGGGGCATCTTCACCCAGGCTGGGCTGTCACCAAAGTGGGCGAGCAGGACTGTGCTGGAAGATTCATCACCCAGTCAGTAAACGTGAGATGAGCACCGGCGGTCAGCAAGTCTGACATACCCGACGACTACAAGTCCCGCGACGCCACATCGGCTTTGACGGCTCATTATGGGATGATCGCCAGGGCAACGGCCTCGTGTTTGTACCCGCAGCACCCTGTGGAGAAATGTCACCGTTCCGTTAATGAGGTGCCAATCGACTTGCCCAAACTCGAACCTGGGGACCCCCCTGTGGCTGCAGGTTTTTGTTCCCACCATTGGACTCTTAGCCTAATAAAGTGAGTCGTTATTTCCCAGTTTCTGTGGTTTGGAGTCCAATGTAGAAATTACAAACTGAGTTTGGGAGCTTTTTATTCAAATGTGCGTCGTTATTTTATGTCATTAACAGCAAATTTTAACTTCATTTTCATTCTGCTTGTCCCGGTGTTTTGCTTATTTAATTGATTATTTACTAATTTGGGGGTCCGACACTGAAGTCGTTGCTGCTGTGCTGGTTGTTCGTTGTCACTTCTTCTTCTTCTTTTGGCTTCTCCTGTTAGGGGTTACAACAGTGGATCATCTTCTTCCATATCTATCTGTCCTCTCCATTTTGTTCTGTCACACCCATCACCTGCATGTCCTCTTTCACCACATCCATAAACCTTCTCTCAGGCCTTCCTCTTCTCCTCTTCCCTGTCAGCTCTGTCCTTGGCATCCTTCTCCCAATATACCCAGCATCTCTCCTCTGCACGTGTCCACACCAACACAATCTCAGCTCTCTGACTTTGTCTCCCACCTGAGCTGACCCTCTAATGTCCTCATTTCTAATCCTGTCCATTCTCGTCACACTCAATGCCAATCTCAACATCTTTAACTCTGCCACCTCCAGCTCTGTCTCCTGTGCCACCGTCTCCAGCCCATATGACATAGCTGGTCTCACTGCCGTCCTGTAGACCTTCCCTTTCACTCTCGCTGATACCTGTCTGTCACCAATCACTCCTGACACTCTTCTCCACTCACTCCACCCTGTCTGCACTCTCTTCTTCACTTCTCTTCCACACTCCCCATTACTCTGTACTGTTGATCCCAAGTATTTTAACTCCTCCACCTTCATCAACTCTACTCCTCATCCTCACCATTCCACTGACCTCCCTCTCATTCTCACACATGTATTCTGTCTTGGTGGTCCTACTGACCTTCATTCCTCTCCTCTCATATCTCCACCTCTCCAGGGTCTCCTCATCCTGCTCCCTACTATCACTACAGATCACAATGTCATCAGCAGACATCACAGTCCATGAGGTCTCCTGTCTAATCTCGTCTGTCAACCTGTCCATCACCATTACCAATAAGAAAGGGCTCAGAGCCGATCCCTGATGTGATCCCACCTCCGTCACTCCTACCGCAGACCTCACCACGGTCACACGTCCCTCGTTCATTTCCTGTGCCACTCTTACGTACTTCTCTGCCACTCCCGACTTCCTCATACAATACCACAGCTCCTCTCAGTCACCCTGTCATTTGCTTTATCCACAAGATGCAGGGAACAGGAAGATATGGAGAAAGATGTTCAGCTGTGGCAACCCCTAACTGGAGCGGCCAGAAGAAGATGAAGATTTTCCTTAGCACAATTGTGCCCCCTTCTCATCCTATGGACTCCTTCCAGCCTTCTCTCTATGGTGCTTGTTAATTGTCACCATTAGAGTTGAACGAAGGGAGCAAACTACACAGGAAAAGGGGAAAAATAACAACAAAAGAGAGCTGAGCATTTATAGCTTTAGAAAAAACCCAAAACAAAGTATATATATATATATATATATATATATATATATATATATATATATATATATATATATATATATATATATATATATATATATATATATATATATATATATATATATTGTTTATTTGATTTTAGTAAATTTAATAAAATGTAAAAAGAAAATAAAAAAACAAATCAGTGCAATAGCAGCAATGCCTGCTGGGTAGAGGACATAAGGCCTCCTCCTCCCTTTGCCTGACGTCTGGCGGCCATCTTTAGGACTCTCGTGTGAAAAAAATCAAAATATTTCTAAACTAGCAGAATACCCGCGTATCGCAGCGGAGACGTAGTGTGTTAAAGAAGTTATGAAAAAGAAAAGGGAACATTTTAAAAATAACGTAACATGACTGTCAATATACAGTATTTGTTTTGTGAGTGTTACTGAGTGTTGCTGTCATCAAGGATTTGATTCTCATTATTTCTTTCAATCAGGCTCGTATTTGTAGGATGTGTTGTGTTCAAGTTACATTCCGTGTTTGTCAATCGTTGTAAAGATGACAGGTTTCATTCATCGATTCGTTTCTTACTGCATCAATAAACAGCTCGTCTTCTTCTTTATCTGAGACCTGACACACTGCATGCACGGGTTTTTTTACACTGTCTTCCTTTAGCGGGACATTGACTTTTTCCACCGTGTGCTTTGTTTCCGCAGTAGCTGCACTTATGAATATGATTGTATGTATCAGACGCTTCATATTTTTGCTGCCTTTCAATTGTGTAATTCGGTTTTGTTCAGCCTTTGGAACTGTTGCCTTTATCTGTGCACTGCGCCAGTTCACGTGAGCCACTCGTGTACTTGCATCGAAGTTTCCCAGCTGTGCTGGTGCCATCTCGTGCTATGTCCATGGCTGTATCTAATGTTACCTTAGTCCTGGCACTTAAAACTTTCTCTCGCAGTTTCGCTGAGTTTGTGCCAAACACCACCCTGACCATCTCATCTTCCTCTCCATAAACACAGTCCTTCACCTGTGAATATTTAGTGGGAGTTTGCTATTGGATTGCCGCTGACGGACGGCCTTATATGGGCAGGCACTAAATTACAAACGCCAGCGCAGCCTGTCTATGAACTTAATTTAAAGTGAAGGTTTACATCGTGCTTTGTTTCCGAAGTAGCAGCACTCATGAATATGGTTGTATATGTCACTCGCTCGCTTCTTATTGTTTCGCTGCCTTCTCAATTATATAATGCATGTTTTCTTCAGCGCTTTTTGGAGGTCTTCCTGGTTTTCTACGCACTGCGTTGACAGTCAGTTCACGTGATTACGTGGGAGGCGTGATGATGTCACATGAAACTCCGCCCCCCACAGCTTTTGAGCTCAACTCCATTACAGTATATGGAGAAATATACCTTCCAGTTATGACCATTAGGGATAGAATTTCGAAATGAAACCTGCTTAACTTTTGTAAGGAAGCTGTAAGGAATGAACCTGACAAATGTCAGCCTTCTACCTACACGAGAAGTTGGAGAATTAGTGGTGAGTGAGTGAGGGCTTTGCCTTTTATTAGTATAGATATAAAAAACTGAACTGCTGTGTTTTATTCTGAATGCCAAATAAAAGAAGAGTTAAATAATAAAGACCCGCTAGTTAAGTGAGATCAGTTCTTATTGATTGGGATAAGTTGGTTGGAACAAAAACCTGCAGCCACAGGCTGGGGAGTGGTCCCCCAGGTCCCCCAGGTCTGAGTTTGGGAACCGCTGGTTTAACAGAACAGCAGATGGAAGCGCAGACCACCGCAGGGTTCATACGAAGAACGCCCCCCAACCCATGGAGGGTCCGCCATCGTGAACATAAAAGAAGCGCGTTAAAGAAGCAGATTTGATCGTTCGGTCAGAACACTTCTCTTCTCGATGTCACAAGCTGTGCACTAAAGCAGATGGCCTGCTGGGAATTCAGGACCATCCAGCCAGGGCTGAGGGGATAAAAAGAGAGGCAGGTCTCCAAAAAGAAGAAGAGGAGGAAGAGGTTGGTTTTTATTTCACCATAGCAAAAAAAAAAAAAAATTAAAAATGTCACTCGTCTGTCACCTATCTGTCACTTGTCTATCACTTGTCTCTCACCTGTCTGTCACTTGGCTGTCACCTATCTGTCACTTGGCTGTCACCTGTATGTCACCTGGCTGTCACCTAACTGTTACCTGGCTGTCTTACTATCTTATGTACATCCTGGGCTTGCACTGGTCATTACATTTGCTTACACAGCAGATGCTTTCATCCAAAGTGACTTACACAACAGGTCCACATAATCCAGTAACATCAGTCCGGGATTGGGTTGGGGGGACTGTTTGGGGACGATCTCAGGGGCGCCAGCAGTCCACTTCTGCCAAATTGACGAAACAATGAGCATGTTACAAATCCTAGATCAGAAAGTCATCAGAGGGTCTTCAAACACGTCTTACACACATTGAGCTCCAGATGCTGGTGGGCAGCTCGTTCCACCCACAAGAGATTTGATGTCACCCAGAGGTGCCATCGCCCGATGCCGTTCATCAGCAGCTCTGAGCCGTTGATGAAGGAGCAGAGGACCCCACGAGTGTCCCCCATATCTGTAGGTGGTGACCCACTGACTACTCTCTGTAGTCACTTAACATGTGCTGCTAGGGAGTGATCTGAGGAGAGGAGTGACACGTGCCCACCTCGGATGTGGTCCTCCTGCCAGTGGTCCGGTACGTCTCAAGTCCAAGGCCTGCGTCCTTTGTCAGATGTGCTCTGATCTGGTGGATGTTGTAAAGTGTGAATCTTCAGGACCGGGAGACCAAAGCCACATGGCCAGTGAAGTGGCCATCGATCACCACGACATGGTTGGTGGGTCTTAGTGACAGAACAGACCGGGTGGGTGCTGAACACAGCTTGGATAACAAGAAGGTCCATCTTTGCCAGGTTGAGCTGGAGATGGTGCTCCGTCATTCAGGTACCAGTGAGACGTGCTGAGGTTCAAGCTGATCCCGCGTGGTCCTCCGGAGGGAATGACGGGCACGACTGACATGAGAACACACGGGACAGGATGATGGGGCCATGTGTGTGGAGAAGAGGGGAGGACCCGCCATTGATCCCCCAATCCCCCAATCATGGTAGGATCTGCCAGCTGAGGGCAGTCCCAGAGAAGGTGGCACTGGTGGTCGACCGCATCAAAGGGCAGAGGAGAGAGCTTGCAGGGTGAGCACAGAAGACATGTTGGTAGCGCCAGTCAGTCCTAGCCTGTCAGCCACAGCAGGTAGGGGCGTCTCGGTGGGGTGGCCCTTCTCGAGTCCCGACTGATGAGGATCAAGCCAGAGATGGCGAGTCGCAGTGTTTTGGGTGGGCAGGACAGGAGAGAGAGGCTGCTCTGTGATGGCCAACTCGAGATCATTCATGGATGTTGACTTTTGTTGTCTTCTTTACCTTCCCTACAGGTGGCTAACCACGTGGTGCAGGCGTTGCTGAATCAGAAGGTAAGTAAGTCGTACCAAGCTGCGGAGGGCACAGGAAGGCATTTAAATCATGCAGGAGGGTTTGGCGGCAGGGGCTGTGCCCACATCAACTGCACCTTCTTTCAATCAGTTGGCTGTTTGTCCTCCGGCCACGAGCTCCTCGGGCTCCTTTTACTGGCGAGGAGGAGGAGGATGACTGACCCCTTGATGTCCACTTGCTTGCAGGACCTGCGGGAGGAGTGCATCAAGCTGAAGATGCGCGTCTTTGACCTCGAGCGCCAGAACCGCACCCTGAGCGAGCTCTTCCAGCAGAAGCTGCAGGTCACCGCCGGGTCGCAGGTGCAGGTGAGGCCGAGGTGGGCGTCCAGGGGTCTCGCGGGTGGGTGTGAAGGTGCACGTTAGACACTGACGGCGATCTGGAAGTCACACCCTGCCAGACTTATTAAAGGAATAGCCCACCCAAAAATATTTTTCATATGTTATGTACCCCACGGGGGTGGCATGGTGGCGCAGTGGGTAGCGCCGCTGCCTCGCAGTTAGGAGACCTGTGGTTCGCTTCCCGGGTCCTCCCTGCGTGGAGTTTGCATGTTCTCTCCATGTCTGCGTGGGTTTCCTCCCACAGTCCAAAGACATGCCGGTTAGGTGGATTGGCGATTCTAAATTGTGCTTGGTGTGTGTGTGTGCCCTGTGGTGGGCTGGCACCCTGCCCGGGGATTTGTTCCTGCCTTGTGCCCTGTGTTGGCTGGGATTGGCTCCAGCAGACCCCCGTGACCCTGTAGTTGGGATATAACGAGTTGGATAATGGATGGATGGACGTACCCCACGTAGTCCGTAGCGATGAACGAGAAAAATCTCGTGTTTCTGATCCAGAAGGGAGTTCACGTCATAAAACGGTGACCCGAGCCGCACAACGACAAATAATGTGAAAAACGTCCAAATAAAGGGAATTAAGAAATATGGATAAAAGAAAAAAAAAAAAAAAGTCACGTTAGTCGTGTCACGTGATCCGCACGTCTGCTATTGCGTGAATCTTCCGGAAAAATCGGCATTCCTCAAAGACAGGAGCACACAAGTCACATGGGACGCCCTTTTTTAGTTTTGAGATTTGAGATTAAAATGATTTTCTCTCCCATTACTACAAACTACATGGCGTATGGAACACATAAAAAATGGAATTTTTGGGTGAAATCTTCATTTAGTATAAAAAAATAAGAAGAAGATAACGCTGGAGGCTTTTCTGCTGCTAAAGGAGAGAATTAACGGCTGCCAATGAAACTGGCCAGTCATCTGTGTGTCCCTCATGAGACTTCTGGGGCAGGTGAGACCTGCGACCCACCCAGGACACCGACCCCGACCCCCCCACCCAGACCTGCACACTCCACCATCTCTGTGCCCCCCACTGTTAGTCATCCCTTTAGCTCCTCCCCCAAATGTAAGGCGTAGATGACTCCACCCCTTTACACCTTCTGCTCTTTTTTTTTTTTTGAAGTGCTATGTGTGCCACCTTGTAGTTGGGTTATGCTACTCCAGATATCATCTCCTGCCCCTGGCACTGTTACTTGTGGCCAGTGCTTACAAGGTGATCGATCGCCCCATGCCACACTGTGGTAAGGGCGCCATTGTCAGTCAGTCAGTCATTGTTTAGCCCACTGTATCCTAACACAGGGTCATAGGGGTCTGCTGGAGCCAATCCCAGGCAGCACAGGGCGCAAGGCAGGAAACAAATCTGGGCAAGATGCCAGCCCACTGCAGGGCACACACAACAAGCACAATTTAGGATCGCCAATGCACCTAACCTGCATGTCTTTGGACTGTGGGAGGAAACCCATGCAGATATGGGGAGAACATGCAAACTCCACACAACGACAAATGATGTGAAAAACGTCCAAATAAAGGGAATTAAGAAATATGGATAAAAAAAAAAAAACCCGTTAGTCGTGTCACGTGATCCGCACGGGAAGTGAACTCAGGTCTCCTTACTGCGAGGCAGCAGCGCTACCACTGCACCACCGTGCCACCCACCATTGTCATGAAACTTTATATTTAGACATTACAAAATAATAATACAAAAAAAGTTAAATGTGAGCCCTTAGAACTGCACACACAATCCAGTGCCTCATTAATATGTTACCTTAAAAAAAAATTATTGAGAAATAGTGGAGCGGTGCTGGATGGAGTTATGAGGTCATTGATGGTGGTGACCAGCAGAGGGCGACATTTAGGAAGTTTTACAGCAGCTGTGAACGTCGGCCCATCGGCTTAGACTTCAGGCTGTTCAGCGTTTAACGTTGCAGTCCTGATGGCGTGCTGATCATTTCAGTTTACTTTGCTACGTCTGTGTCTTCCATACTATGCCAGTATGATGAAGATGATGATGATGATGATGATTGTTGTTGGATTATTATCTATGTTTTAACCTTCTTCTCTCAATATTTGTGACATCACATTGTATTGTAATGACCTGGAGTGTCCCACTCTTCAGGTTCTGACCGAGGGACGCTATAATATAAATACTCGTTATGTCAGTCAGTGTCCAACCCACTATATAAGAACACAGGGTCACAGGGTCACCTGGAGCCAATCCCAAGGCAGGAACACATCTCTGGGCACACAGACACCAAGCACACAATTTAGGACCTAACCTGCATGTGTTTGGACTGCGGGAGGAAACCCACGCAGATGCGGGGAGAACATGCAAACTCCACGCTGGGAGGACCCGGGAAGCGAACCCGGGTCTCCTAACTGTGAGGCAGCGGCACTACCCACTGTGCCACCGTGCTTCCCTACCCGTTATGTCATTCTATTAATTTGCGCTAATTTCTGGAGTCAATTAAATGTCTCTTAAGAGGGGGATGTCGTCATTTACAGAGCCGGTCAATCCATTAGGCGATGTAGGTGGCTGCCTAGGGTGCCGTCATTTGAGGGGCGCCATTTAAGAAAGTTAACCGGACACTGAGAGCAAACCCCTCATCCACCTAAGTCTAATAATGTCGACGGGATGAACACAAAGGAACTGCCGCTTGCGTTTCTGAAGGCCGCCTAACTATGATGATTATGAGTGGGCCCCGTTAATGGAAGTAATCCTGAGGGGGTCCAACACCCGAGTCGTGATGATTCTGAGTGGGCACTCTTACCTGCTGGCTGCTGTTTATCAAAGTAAAAGTGCGCATGCCCTGTACGCCAAGTCTGCATTATATACACAAAGGGGCACCATTTGTGCTACTGAAGGGGCACACACTGCGGACCCCCCAAGAGGAATACAGCCCCCACCCTCCGTCAAACTCTGGTGATAAGTGGGCACCTGAGGGGGACCAACAACTTCTGTCGTCAAACATTTGTGCCACTATAGGGACACACAGTGTGGACCCCCAGGGGGATGCATATATCAGACTCTGATAATGATGAGTGGGTGCCATTAATGAAAGTAAACCCAAGGGGGGACCAATACCAAGCCATCAAACTCTGATGATACTAAGTGGTCGCCGTTACCTGCTGGGCTCCATTTATGGAAGTTAACTGGACACTGAGGGGGAACCCCCCCCCCCAAAATGGTGAAGTATGGTAATAATGTCAGGGGTATGCACACAGAGGGGCTGCCGGCTTTGTATGTGAAAGGGTATGCCTCTGGACATTGAGGGAGATACAGCGCAACCCCACCTACCTCCACCATCAAGGGTTACGATCATGTGGGCACCATTAATGAAAATCTACCTGGGAGGGTGTAATGCCCAGGTCATCAAACTCTGATAAGTCTGAGTGGGCACCAGTTTTCAAAGTAAAAGTCCACAGTATCTACACAAAGGGGGCACACACTACGGACACTGAGGGGGATGCAGCCCCCCACCGCCAAAACTCTGATGATGATAAGTGGGTACCGTTAATGAAAGTAAACCTGAGGGGGACCAACACCTCCAGTCGTCAAACATTTGTGCTACTAAAGGGGCACACAGCAGACCCCCAGGCCCTCAATTGATCTCTGTGGGAGACCAATGGCATGTCCTCAAACTCTGACGATACTAAGTGGGCACAGTTAGCCACAGGGTGCCATTTTGGGAATGCTCTGTACATCAAGGGGCGTGCCCTCTGCTGGGCACCATTTATGAAAGTTAACAGGACACTGAGGGGGGGGTACAGCCCCCCCACCACCCCCATTCAAATTAGGATGATGATGTGTGGGTTCTGTTAATGAAAGCAAACCTGAGTAGGATGAACAAGCCCAGTCATTAAACTCTGATGATACTGAGTGGGCACTGTTACCCATGGGGGTGCCAATTTAGGGAATGCTCTGTACACCAAAGGGTGCGCCCTCCTTAAAGTCCACAGTAGGTACACAAAGGGGTGCCATCTGTGCTGCTGAAAGGGAGGAGAGGGGGACCAACATCCACTCTGGACAGTGAGGGGTGATGTCTGACCACCCCGCCTAGAGCTCCGCCGCTGGTCTTTGAAGCTGCCAAGACTGGCGTGCACGAGGAGGGACGGGGCGGCGTTTTGTTTTGCATTTGGTTTTGTATTCATTTTATTGTTTTCAATACCAGTCGCGTGTGTTTTATTGTTTTAAAGCTAATCATTGTTATTGATTGACATTTTGTTGTCTGATGTTCAGAGAAGGCGCAGTTTAGCGGCTCAGTGCAGAGCTTCGTACTTCACGTCAGTTAAGCGCATCATCACATGACCAGTAAGCATAGGTGGAGGTCCGGGTGAAAAATGTCCACCACCTCAGGCGTCATCATGAAAGTGAACCGGACAGAGCAAGGGAATCCCTGAACCCCCAGATAAGCCCCCCAGTCTCAGAAGTATGATAATAACGTCGGTGGGATCGCTCACTGCTGCCGGCTTCACTCTCGTTTTAAGCACACCAGTGGATTTTTAGGACATCATCCCACCATGGACCCCTTATTGTTTCAGTCCGTCATACTTCTGATTCTGATTTTTAGCCCCCTGTCATGTGACTCAGGCTGAACCCCAAAACCTTCCCTTTTTGTTAAGTTGACTTTTTGACTCCTCTTCCTCAGGTAACATCGGAGCCCCTTCTAGAGCACCCCTCGGAACCCCCAGTCCCCGGGCCGGTGAAGATCACAGACCCCCTAACAGAGGCACAGATGCAGGTGAGCCCCCACTCCTTTTCTTTATGTGTTCTGTTCTGGTCAGACATTTTCCATTTCCATTTATTTGCTTAGCAGATCCCTTTTATCCAAAGCAACTTACAAAAGGGGGTCACCATAATGGAATAAAAAATCAGTGTGGGGGTGGTGGTTGGGGGGGAAACCGCTGTTTGGGAACAAGTGTGACAGGACAAGGGGACAAAACTGATCACCGCAAGTTAAGAGTGCAGAACAAAATGCCAGCAAGTCTCAAAGCCTATCTCAGTCAGTCAGTCTGTCTGTCTGTCTGTCTGTCTGTCTGTCTGTCTGTCTGTCTGTCTGTCTGTCTGTCAGTCAGCCAGTACCCATCCCACCATATCCTAACTACAGGGTCACGAGGGTCTGCTGGAGCCAATGCCAGCCAACACAGGGCACAAGGCAGGAAACAAACCCCGGGCAGGGTGCCAGCCCACAGCAGGGCACACACACACACACACTACGGACAATTTAGGATCACCAATGCACCTAACCTGCATGTCTTTGGACTGTGGGAGGAAACCGGACCACCCGAAGGAAACCCACGCAGACACGGGGAGGACATGCAAACTCCACACAGGGAGGACCCGGGTCTCCTTACTGCGAGGCAGCAGCACTACCCACGTCGCCACCATGCCACCCTGCCCAGAAATTCATCAGACTAGAGGGTCTCCACCTGCTTCTTCAGTACACCGAGGGGCTCCAAATTTCAAATGGAGCTCCACATGAGAAGACTGAGATTTGATACCTCGCAGAGTCACCAGTAGATCTGAGTGGTCGAGAAGGAGCAGAGGACCTCCCAAGACCTCCATTAATGCAGGAGGTGCTGACCCGTTGAGCGCTCAAGGATTTGAGCTCCATGTGTGCCACTCGGTGATATTTTCATAAGGAGGACCAGAACTAGAAATATCGTTTTTCGTTTTTACAAGCACGAGAAGCGAAATTAAGACAAACAAACTAAAACTAAATAAAAATAAAAATGAGTGATATGTGAACGAACTGAGACGAGAACGAAAATTGATTAAAAAAACGAAAAAAAAAAAAAACCCCAGCAATTTCATTTTCATTCGCTGCGGCTCAGAGGGGTTGTCAGTGGCGTTGCGCTGGGCACCATGTGCTGACCGTGTACCCTGGGCCTACTCCAGTCACGTGGCGCGACTTCCCTAAAGGCCCGTTTGTTGGTTTGTTGAGCACGTTTGGCTCGTCGGGTTGCAGCGGTAAGCGCGTCTGGTTGACGATGGCGAGTTTTGCGCAGATGTTTGCGGGTAGAAAGCTCGAAAGTAACGTGTGGCGAGTGCTCCGGTCACTGGTGGGTGAACAGGTAAATAAAAAAAAAGTGCTGCCACATAATCAAACCATAAAAACGGAAGGATAACAATAAAAAAAGAAGCCTTCACCGGAGCCCACCATTGGCCGTGCACCAGCTCCACCAGCTGGCAGAGTCGCCATCGGATTTTATCCAGAGGCCCACCTTCACGTCCAGTGTGCTCCCGCGGGACCCCCAGATGTGCCGCCGAGGACCCGCAGCGTCGCTTAACAAGCCGATCTGGGCAGCAATAAGAGACGCACGGGCTGCGTTGTGGGGGAAAGCTTTTCAAATGATGGAATTAATGACTTCTTTAACAAATGTCTGCACTCCCCCCTGGTGTTCCAGTGTGGCTTATTGAAGCCCACCATAGCGCTAGGGGCCGATAGCCTTTTCATTCGGTGGAGTATCTGGTATGGCTCCTCAATATTATTTAATGTTCATATCGCAGAATTGCATAACTTGTTAGCAACAGTAATCACTTTCTCAATGGCGCCCTAGGCTAGTGCAGACAAACTAGCACATCAGTGTATATAGCGCCTTTCATATGGAGCACTATCACTCTTTTTGTTGTGCCAGCAATAGGCAAAGTGGCAGTGGATTTAATTAAGGGATCAGGAAATGAAACATAGTCAAAAATAATTGAGCTAAAAGTCAAAAGCTGGAAAATTCATATTTATATCCAACACATCAACGTAAAGACACTAAGAAACAAGAACCAGGAAATCATAGACAAAGAACAAACTTAACTATATGTTACAATTTTTAATGGATTCATATCCATAATCTCGGACAACCAGGGATGCTGACTTCTTTATCATGTAAAAGAGTCCACAAAAGCCATGTTGGCATAGATGTACGTGATGGGTGGAGTCTAAAAAACAGGTGGGAGGGGTCAGGGTTAAACAACAGGCCAGAGGATAGCCTGGGATTGGAGACTCAAACACAGATGGGAGGAGTCAGCAGCAAAGCAGTTGGCCAAAAAGTAAGATATGGAGGTGGAGCCTCAAACATGCATGGGAGGGGCACAGAGCAAACAGTAGGTAAAAGGAAGGGATGGGTGGAGCCACAAAAAAACAATGGGAGGGATCAGGACTGCACAGTGGACCCAAATACAGACCAGTGGTGGGAAGGGTCAGGAGCAAACAGTAAGAAAAAGGAAGGCAAGAGTGGAGCCAAAGATGTAGAGAGGAGAGGTCAGAAGACACATAGAAGGCAAAAGGAAGTTCTGGGGTGGCATCTCCGACATAGCTATGAGGGGCCTGGGACAAACCCTGGGTTAAATGAAAGGGTGGGTGGAGCCTGAAACACAGATGGGAGGGGTCTTGAGCAAACAGTAAATGAAGTGACACACAATGTAACACGGAGGGGAGGGGGCAGGAGCAAAGAGTAGTGCAAGGGAAAGTAAGGGGTGGAGTGTGAAACGTAGATGGGAGGGGCTCAGGGCAAACACTGTGATTTAAAGAAAGGGAGGGGTGGAGCCTAAAAACTGATGGGAGTGGTTTGATTTGAGCAATAGGCCAATGGAGAATCAAACACAAGTGGAAGGGGCCCAAAGCAAACAGTGTGTTAAAGGAAAAGCTGGGTGAAGCCTAAAGCACAGAGGGAGGAGCCAGTAGTGAAAGGGGTGGAGTGTGAAATGCAGATGGGAGGAGCCCATGCAAAACACTGTGTTTTAAAGATAGGGATGGGTGGAGCCTAAAAAAAGATGGGAGGGTTCTGGAGCAATCAGCAAATGGAGTGAAGCACAATGTAACACAGAGGGGAGGGGGCAGGACCAAACAGTAGTGAGAGGGGAAGTTAGGGGTGGAGTGTTACACACAGATGGGAGGGGCTCAGGGCAAACACTATGTTTTAAAAGAAAGGATAGGTGGAGCCTGAAACACAGAGGGAGGGGTCTTGAGGAAACTGTAAATGAAGTGAAGCACAATGTAACACAGAAGGGAGGGGTCAGGAGCAAAGAGTAGTGAAAGGGAAAGTTAAGGGTGGAGTGTGAAACGTAGATGGGAGGGGCTCAGGGCAAACACTGTGATTTAAAGATAGGGATGGGTGGAGCCTAAAAACAGATGGGAGGGTTTAATTTCAAACAGGAGACCAAAGGAAAGCTTGGGGGTGGAGATTCAAATATAGGTGGGATGAACCAAGAGACCAAAGCATGGACTGGGGTGATGCCCCAAACACAGTTACAGCGCTTCTCTCTTTGCTTATCTGCAGTCATCCTGTGGCTTGCTGTGTTCCTTTAGGTCTGACTCTGCCTTTCCTTTCCTTTCCGGTTTCAGTTTGGCGGAGAGAAAACGAGAAGCGGCAGCCATGGTCCCAAAGCTCCCACCTCATCCATGGAAGCGCTCTCTCCTTTCTTCAAAAAGAAAGCCCACATCCTGGAGGTCCTGAGGAAGTTGGAAGAGAACGACCCACTCAAGTTTCACCCGTCGTCTGGCTTCTGTCCTTACAGAGACTTCAGCCAGTCGAGCCTCGACCTTGATGGTCCAGAGCACGTTAACGGGGAGGACCCTGGCACCGAGTATGCCAGCTGCCAGTCCTGCCTGAAGTTTTCGCACAAGGGCTTGGACAGCCTCTTCAAGTGGAAGCAGGAGACCAGCGAGAGCTCATCGGCCTCGAGTCCAACCAAGGGTGAGAAGGTGGGTTTGGATCTAAGCGGCCCCACAATGGGCGACTTGCCGAGCAGCTCCGCCGACGTCACTGAAGAGACACCCGCCGAGCTGAAGCAGATCGTGAGCACCAAGTCGTACCTTTACAGTCTGATCCGAGAGACGGAGCCCAAGTGCTCGCTGGGCGGAGGGTCGGTGGAGTCGTGTCTGGGCGAGGAGAGCAAGGCCTGTGATGGCATCCTGAACTTCTCCCTGGAAGGGAAGCTTCTGGGCCCACACTGCCACACCCAGGCGGGCCCAGCCTTAAATGAGTTGGTCATAGCAGACGGCCTAAAGCACGTCAAGGCGGTTACATATCCCGGTTTTAGTGCTGAGAATTACCTTCAGGTGGAATGTAGCCTTCCAGAAGCCGCCAAGAGCAGCTTGTATGCTTCCTCCTCGGGAGGCAAACTGGACAGCTCCTCTGCAGAGCAAGTGTGCAATGGTCTCTTCTTCACTGGGGACGCGTGCTTTGCGAAGAAGGCTGATTCCTTTCTGTCAGCAGGTTCCACCGAGAAGGGCAACCGATCTTTCCTGCAGCAGGCTTCTCAGGGAAAAGCCAAAGTGATCCCCAGTCCCACGTCTCCATGCGGACTGGTGGACACAAAGTCCTCCCCCATCTCCTCTCCTTCCAAGCTGCTCAAGTTCCTTAAGATGTCCTCCCTAGGGGAGCGGGCCCAGGCGGCAAACCCTCTGCGTCTCAGTCCACAGCTGACTCGGAGTTCCAAGATTCCCTGCAGGAACAACAATTACGAAGTCTACCACTCGCCCGTCCTGAGCCGCAAAACCATTCCCGTGGAGCGTGACAGACCTGTGGCCGCCTGCTCCAAGACCGACTCCTACCCCGCCACCCATTCTGCCCCGACCTCCCCACCGAAGCCGGATGTGCCGCCAGCCCCAAACGGGGAGCTTGTCTACAGCAGCCATTCTGCCCCCAAGCCTACTGGCCGCCTTGGCTCGGGCCAACTCTCCAGGCTGGGGTCCGAAATCCAGCCTTTTAGAAGTTGCCAAAAAATTCCTCACTACGAGAATGTGTCCGACATCTCTAGCTTTGGCCCCACCGACACTTCAGCACGTTTCCTCGACAGGCTGCAGCAGGCCACCTTCTCCGCCTTTGGGAGCTCCGAAAGTTTGACATCTTCTCCGGGTCCACCAAGCTCCTCGGACGGCAAACGGGACAGTTCACCGGTGGGTGAGCCGAGTCCTACTCTCATTGATGAGACCGCTGCCACCGCGGATGACCGAAACACGTATGCCGAGAACTTGGCGTGGTACAAAATGCACGGGCCTCAGGGTGACTGCTTGTATCAGGTATCCAGCGAGGACGTGGGGCTGGAAGACAAAGCACAGAGTGGTGGGTTGGCCACCTCCGTCTTGGAGGTCTCTTCCTCCTTGCACAAACGATCTAGCAAAGCTATGGGTGACACGGGCCACCTCCCTTTCAAAGAGCGCTTGGCAGCTTTGGGGAAGTTGAAAAGCACAGAAGACTTGAGACAGCATCTGGAGTTGGATGCCCAGTCCTGCCCTGTCAGTCGGGAGAGGAGCAAAACCGCCGAGCGGATGGGGGACAGGAGCTCAGTGGGGTCGGACCCCCGCCACGTGAAATATACAGACTCCATGGACAGCAAGCCATACCCCAAAGCTGCTCCCAAGCCTCAGGTCCCCGAGTTTGGAGGGCGTTCCCTGCCGGGTGCTCCCACTGTGCCCAAAGCCAGCAATGACGCGTACTGTTCAAAAGCATGCACAGCAAAGACCGAAGTGACCAAGCACAAGGCGGGCGGTCCGTCCTCTACCTCCGTGGCAGACTCCTCTCAGGCGCTGAGGAACTACGTCAAGTGCACCAGTGCTCCTGTCCTCTCGCATGGCAGCAGAGCCACTGCCACCAGTCCGCAGGGAAGTCCCACCAAGGTACCATCCAAGTCTCCATTGAAAACCCCAACCAAGGGGGGGCGCCAGGTTCAGGAGGAGCAGAGGTCTTGTGCTTCCCAGAAGAGAAGTCCCAGGGCCTGTGCCTCCTTGGAGGACAAAGGGAAGAGTCCGGCACACGGTGAGCGGAAGAAGAACCTTGACGGCCTCTCATCGCCGGCCAAAGCAGCTCAGGTGGAGTCTCATGGTGACCAGAGCAGCAGCACGCAGTCCGCCATCGAAGAAAAGGTGATGAAAGGCATTGAGGAGAACATGCTGAAATTGCAGGAGCTGGACAAGGGTCAGGTGTCTGAGGTCAAGCAGAAGGCCTCCAATGGCATCGCCAGCTGGTTTGGCCTCAAGAAAAGCAAACTTCCAGCTCTGAACCGCAAGCCGGACATGCCAAAGCCCAAGGAGGACAAAAAGGAATGGAAGCTCAACGTGTCGTCCTCGTCCTCCTCCTCTTCCTCCAATAAAGACCCCAAAGTGGCGGTGGCCAAGAAGAAGCTGGAGGCTGAAGGCCTCAACATCTCCAAGCTGATGGAGAAAGCTGAAGACCTGAGGAAGGCCCTTGAGGAGGAACGAGCCTTTATGAACGGGATGGCCCTGGAAAAGACCAGCCGGGGACGTCCATGCAATGTGCCCGTGGAGATGCCCACTGTCTACCGAGAAGCAGCCTCAGACACTTTCATGCAGCAGCTACTAAACAGGTAAGAGATCGGGGATTCATGGTGTGGGGGTCGAGGTTGGTTCGGACCACATACTTAGGGGCTCATGGTCTGCACGAAACATCTTGGATTGGCAGGGTCGATGACCGAGATGCACCCTGTGACAAGGAGCAGCGATGCCGGCGTCTGTCCTTCGATTCCAAGAAGTCGCGACCGCTTTTCAGCTCCCAACGGAACGGAGTGATCAGTCACTTGAAGGCCAGAGGAGACATCATTGAGAAGGTTAGGCATGGACCCCCTCCCCAACCCCCTTTGTTTCATATGTGACCAGGAGTGTAACCCGTGAATAGTAATAAGCTCTTCTTCTCTCGGCTTCATCTTCTTTGCTTCCAGAGTGCTGGCCTGGGAGGCAAAGATGACGTCACGTCGGAGGAAAGCCTTGGGGAGACGGTCCACTCGCAGCACTTTACAGGTATGATGGGGTGGGGGTCACAGCTGGTGGGGTACACAGTTACAGCAGGATAACAAATGTGCCAAGCTTGCATGTTTCTGAAGTTGGCACGTGTGAAGAACTGCTGGCAGTAAACTGGGAAAGCCAGGGGGGCTACTGAGGGATTGGGAAACTGGGGAGAGAGAGAGAGAGAAGAGCTGCCAGGTTTAAAGATGCTAAAGACTGTCAAGTCATTCGGACTCAAAGAGAAGAGAAAAGAGAAAAAGAATTCCGGTTATGATTTCCACACCCGTGAATTATTTAATAAGGGGTTTATATATGCTCAGTGGTTTCTTACTGGGACGTAGGAGCATTAAACTGGAGAGCAGGGTGTGGTGTGGAGTATTGAGCTTCCTGATTTATTTGCATGAGATTGTGGGTGGGGCTTTGGGAAGGGGGGTCCCTCTTGGGATATCAAGCATCCCTATTTACTAACATAGGATTAGAGAGCTATGGATTCAGGATTGAGTGTCCAGATTTTATTTGGATTGCATTTTGGGGGATGGCCCCTCTTGGGGTATTGCATGCCCAGATTTATTTGCGTTAGATCCGGGGTGGTCCTTCTTGGGGTATCAAGCTTCCAGATTTACCAACATAGGATCAGAGAGCTTTTATCCCTCTTGGAGGATCGACTGTCCAGATTTATTAGCATAGGAGCACAACATTGTAACAAACCAACATTTTGAGCATAAACATTTATTTGCAATACATCTGGGGGTGGGGGGTTGTTACCTTTAGGGGTACTGAGCGTCCATTTTTATTTGTATTAAATTGGGGGGGTTGTTACCTTTGGGGGTACTGAGCATCCATTTTTATTTATATTAAATTGGGGTGGTTGTTACCTATTGGGGTACTGAGTGTCCATTTTTATTTGTATTAAATTGGGGGGTTTTTACCTTTGGGGGTACTGAGCGTCCATTTTTATTTGTATTAAATTGGGGGGTTTTTACCTTTAGGGGTACTGAGCGTCCATTTTTATTTGTATTAAATTGGGGGGGTTGTTACCTTTAGGGGTACTGAGCGTCCATTTTTATTTGCATTGGATCAGTAGGGTGGTCCTACTTGGAGTTTTGACTTTTACTAACAAACAATCAGGGCAGGGGGGGTCCGGTTGAGGAATGATCACTCTTATTAGCATTAAATTGCAGAGAAGGGGGTGGTCCCGCTTAGTCTCCTCGTTTTCTAACAACACATCGATGAGCGGAGAGCACTGCAGACCAGCCGTTGGGCTACGACACATGACCTGCGTGATTCTCGTGGGCCGACAAAAGTAACTCTAATGCCCGGTGCCAGTCCGTGGAGCATCAATTGGGGACCACTGGTTTAGGGACCCTGCATGCCACCTGATTTTGCAGAAGGAGTGTCCTTGAATTTTATTCTGGCACAGTTGGGTTAGGTGTCTAGTTAAATAGTCCTATTGTGAAGTAAAGTGTATAGTGGGGGCTTTATGGGGTCGGGATTCTGTTAAGGGGAGGTTAGTGAATGGCCTCCTACATTTGTCATCGTCATGAACTTTCTGAGGGTAGGAGTGGGGGTCTCTCCTAGTGACAGGCTGTTTTTGATGTTGGGGCCGGAATTCAGGACCCTCTTTAGTGCCCACAGTTAGATGGTTTGGCAGGACTCTTTGTACGAAACATGGCAACACAGCGGGCACAGTGACTTAGACTGAAGCCAGTCTCTTCCCAAACTGTTGTGTTCATGTGTGTGTCTTTGCACTTACAGGCTCGTCCACCAGGACCCTGGATAGCGGCATTGGTACTTTTCCCTTACCCGACTATGCCAGCAGTCCTTCTGGAAAGGGAATCCCTAAATCAAAGCCACACTGTGAACCCGAGTCTTCAGGGTCCCCTGCCAAGCATGGGCCTGGTACCAAGATGCCACGCAAGGCTAGGACCCTGGAGAGGGAGCTGTCCTCTCTGGACGAAGCATTTGCTCAGGATGAGGACTTGAACCCCCAACTCTACAGCACAGTGCTTGACAGCAAGGGCTTGTCCACAAACCACCTGTCCAGCTTTGTCCGAGAAGGTAAGGTCCTTCTTCCCCCGGGATCACCACTTGTTTTTATCAGTAAGGTGGCCGGTTGGCCGCCCCTGCAGCACGTCTTTAAATTTCTTTTTATTCCATTAGCTGTAGATGTCTACGGTGCTCATGTCAAAACTCAACCATCCAAAAATTGGACCTTCCCGAATTCCAAAGCCTCCGCCTCCACGACCGACATGTATCTGGGAGTGACGTCCGAGCTGGACATAGTGCACGATGAGCAGCCGCTCCACAGGGTAAGTGGGACGGGACGGCGGGATTGTGATTCGGGACCGAAAACTTCTAGAAAGACCTGAATTTCAAAATGCAAAACCCAAAAGATGAGGTGAGGGACCCACAACAGGGGTTACGGCAATTAAACAGAAAGAGCCACAATTTCAAATGTTCTGCTAGTGACTGCCATTTTTGGGCTTTAGGAAGAAGCAGACTAGTCTTAATGGTGAGGAAGAGTACAACGCACTCCATTTTGGGCGTTTGTGACACTGAACGTAACCGGTGGGCTCAGTCATTGTTAAGCAGCCCGAGTGGCAGTGGCAGCACCCACAACATCCCAAGTACACGTCTCAGAAATGCCAGTGGGAAGTAAGGTGACACTCTGTGAGGCCCTCAGACAAGGTGGCACATCACCAAATCAAATTGGCAGCCCACCCAGCCGCACCACAGGCTCTGTCACGGGTACGCAGCTGCCCTTTCAGATTGTGTCACTTCCGAGCTTTGCCCTCTCTGGAAAGGCGAGGTGGCACCCTGAGCAATTCACAAGCAAACACTCTCCTGGTCCTTATAGGTGTCCCGGATGTCCGGCACAAAATGTTTGCGATGAACCATCTGTTGGAATCACAAATGCAATGTATTTTATGATTTACAAATGTTTGTGATGTTCAGTCTGTTGGAATGAGAAACATAAAGCATATCACCCACATTTGTAGTAATAAAATGCATTACTACAAATATTTGTGATGTACCATCTGTTGGAATGGCAGAGACACACAGGCACTTATCCTTTTATTAAGCTGGACTAGCTGTGCTACCCATCTAAGACAGATTGAAACCTACAGTAAGTAATCCGGTTCATGTAGGCCATGTGCACACACAGGAATGGGTACAGAGAACCCTGCAGGGTAAACAGGCTGGCAGCACCCAGCATAAAGACAGTTTCAGAGCCTAAAAGCATATTTAACATGAGTGTTTGCAGTGCGCTATCTATTGGAATGTGTTTTGTAATGCGTGTGGTAATACAATGGATTGCATTTGTAATTCCAACAGATGGGGCAAAAAAAAATAAAATTCAGTTTTTAAAATGAAATAGAAGCCCTTGGCATACTGCCATGGTCCCTCATCTATGCCCCAACTATTATGACAGCCATCTTACTGTTGGAGTGAAAGTACAGGCAAGAGAAGGAGCTATACATTAATTTGGCATTGATACAGATTGTGTCGCTTCTGAGCGTTGCCCTCTCTGAGCAAGTCACAAGCAAACACAGCACATCTCTGCCGAGGGATCAATTGCCAGTTGAAGCAAAGTCGCATTATGGAATTTTTTTCCAACTGATATTCCGTTTTAGCCTTTAATTCCTTAATCTTAACGAGTCGAGGGCAGATGGCGGCGTGAAGACACCCCCAGCGATTATTAGAAGCAAAATGAAATGAGTGTGACCCCTAAGTAGCAGCGCATCTTGCATCCAGAGGCGGCTTTCAGTCTTATGTTTCCCTCCAGCTTGGTCTCTGCTACCACAATGCCATGTGGTGGAGCAACCGAGACATAGCAACCAAACAGGCATGCGGTTACACAGAGTGCACTAGCTGTACTACCCGTCCAAGATGGCTTGAAATCTGAGTGACCGGGTTCAGGTAGGCCACATGCACACACAGCCAAGGGTAGAAAGAACACTGCAGGGCCAATTGGTCCTCCCCTCAGCCAGAAACAGGCTGGCTGACAGTACCTGGACGTGAAGATAATTTCATAGCCTACAAGCATACTTGGCATTCACATCTGCAGGCCTGTGCCAATTACTGCTGCCAAGATTGAGTCGTCTTCATCATGGAGAACTACAGAGAGAGAGAGTGGGAAGGGAGAGAGAGAGTGAGGGGGAGACAGAGGGGAGGGAGAGGGGAGGGGGGAAAGAGAGAGAGAGAGAGAGTGGGAAGGGAGAGAGAGAGAGGGGAGGGAGAGAGTGTGGGGAGGGGGGAGAGAGAGAGAGAGAGAGCCCGTCATTCCATTCCAATCACAAATCCTGGAGCAATGGGTGCAGGCAAGTCCCTTGGTTCATCCAATCCTGTTCTGGCATAACTGGACCAATGGGGTGGCATGGAACAGAACACCCCAGTCATACAGGGCAGAATTTCAGTTATACAGACCAGCTCAATCTCAGCCAGGCAGTATATGGCCTTCCTGTGTGGTTTTGGGGGGCTATGTTCAGGGGTAAGTGATGGGGGAACTTGGACAAATGGACTTGTCTGCCTGCCTGCCCCATCATTTCCCCCCCAGCCCACCCCCCCCTTTGATGTT
This sequence comes from Polypterus senegalus, assembly GCF_016835505.1. Classification (NCBI taxonomy): domain Eukaryota; kingdom Metazoa; phylum Chordata; class Cladistia; order Polypteriformes; family Polypteridae; genus Polypterus; species Polypterus senegalus. The sequence goes on along the minus strand of NC_053156.1, from coordinate 14,307,834 downwards.
CAGGGTGTCCCTCTGTAGGTTCATCATTTTCATTTCCATCCTTTCGTTCCTCACACATCACCATATCAGTCCATAGCAGTAGAGAGAGCCAGCATTGAGATCAGATGGGTTCCCAAAGCGGTCCTTTCATTTTTTTGAGCAGTTTATTTGACGGACGCCTTCATCCAAGGGCGCTCACCCCATGTGATACGATGGCTTTCACCTCTTTTGTTTCTTTCCAAATTGGGAGCGTAGGGCCTTGTACTTCCCGTGCCTGACTTTTCTCTTTCTCTGTCCTTCTTTCTCATTACAGCAAAGCACAAAGCAATGCCTGCCGCAGTCGGGACGAGACCCCGACGCATCCAGTCTGCCTTTACCCTCGTCCCTGGGCTTTGGCCGCCGTTTGAAGAGTCGGACGCCCAGCACGGCGGAGGTGACCAAGGACGCCGTGTTGGACATGTCCCGTGAGCGCTCCGATGACATGATCTCTCCCAATCGGCCGTCTGCTCTGGAAACCCCCGAGTCTCTGAGCGACTCCCTCTACGACAGCCTGTCCTCGTGTGGCAGCCAGGGCTAAGTCGGCCTGCTGGACGGATGGCCGCCAAGTTCTTGGCCCTGGCACGGTGCTGTTTGGGCCTACTGTCTGGCTCTCGCCTGCAGGGTCTCAGCTGATGAACTTTGTAAAGTGCTGAGGGCGGGGTGGGGGGGGTCTTTTGGCCAGCAGCGACTGGATGGCGTCCAGCACCAGCCTCGGATCAGGAGACAACACGTCACTTTGGATGCTTGGCAGAACCTGGCATTCCAGTCCCCATCCAACATCATCATCATCATCACCTTCTGAAAGCACATCTGAAACCTCCTTGGTGATCGGAGACCCCAACAGCCCCCCAAACAAAGCTGGTCGCCGCCTGGAGGAACACTTTACTGTATCTCTCCACCGGGATCGCCGAGGCCCAGTGGAGTCAAAGTTTGGGCTTCCAGTGAGAGGACAGCCTCGGTCTTCCTGCCCACTTCATGTATATAGGATTTCAAGGTGCTATGTAAATCGCTGAGCTCTCCATCCATGGAAGCCATGAGAAATCGATGTATTTTAATAATGCACTGCGGCTCGGATATGAACAGCAAATAAAGATCCTCTCACAGCCACGTGTGTGTCTGCCTTCTGACCTTTGAAAACGGTGTGCAGATTCAGGGGTCCTGGGCCTAAAACTCAAAAAAAAAACAGGTCTTAGGGCAACACTTACAAGTAATTAGGGGAGAGGAGAACTGTAAACCTCTGGTCCAAAAGACACCAAGATTTCAAAGTCTAAATGATGCAAGTGACACCTTTTATTATTGGCATATTGTAACCTTTTTTTAGTTAGCCAATAAAAGGGGTCATTTGGCTTGACTTCTCACTACATTCATAACGGCGAACACCCTAGTACTATAAACGAGGAAAGAAATTCTAGAACAAGCGAAAACCAAAAGCCCAAATTTGAAAACCAGGAGCCAGAGTCTGAAATCTGAACAGGAGGAGAAGAACTGGACGGAAAGGTCAAGAGGGCTTACAGCAGGGGTCTCACACTCTGGTTCTGGAGGCTGCAGGTTTTCATTCAAACCCTTTTCTTAATTGGTGACCAGTTGTTGCTGCTAATTAACTCCTTTCTTTCCCTTTCATGTTTTTTTAAGATTTGTTCCCTTGAATGTCTTCATCGTTCCTCTGAATTGCTTCATTTCTTCCCTTAAATGGCACCCAAACAGAAATGAAATGTGAAGTGAGGGAGCCAACAGAAGACCAACTAAGTCAGGGTCTCAAACTCCAACCAATTTCACTCCAACCAGTTGCTTAATCAGGCGGCGATTCTTGTTGTTAATTAAAGTCGTTCTTTAATTCCATGGCTTGTTGCTGCTCTCATTGTGCAATAGCAAACATTTCCGAAATTGTTGATTTTCTCTTTTCTAAGAGCGCTGGTCAAATATTTTGTGCACCTGAGCAGGTCAGCATTCCTAAGACCTTCATCTTTCTTTATTTTCAGATATTGTATTATGGACACCAGTTGTTTTGGCTCATTTTATATCTCATTATTGTTTGCCTTGCCCTTGAAGTCTCAGACCGCTTGTTTCTTTTTCCTTAATTAGCAACCAAAAGTTAATTCAAAAGAAGTTAATTAGCAGCAAAAACAGGCCACTGACTAAGAAAAGGGTTAGAATGAAAACCTGCACTCACGGTGGTCCTCCAGGACTGGATTGAGACCCCTGGCTTACAAGGTCATCTGGCGGGTGCATCCAGCATGTCACTTAAGCCACGGGTGTCAAACTCCAGTACTGGAGGGCCGCAGTGGCTGCAGGTTTTCGTTCTGACCACCTCCTTAATTAATGACCAGTTTTTGCTGCTAATTAACTTCTTTTGCCTTAATTTTAGTTAACTTGACTCAGGCCCTATAGTTGTTTCTTTTTCCGTAATGAGCAGCCAAACAATAACGAGACACAAAATAAGCTGCCACATGACCAGCTCACTGGTGCCCATCATGTCTGCTGTGGCACAATGAGAGCAGCAATGAGCCAAGGAATTAAATAACAAGTTTAATCAACAGCAAGAATTGGCTTCTTGTTAAGAAACTGGTTGGAGTGAAATTGGCTGGAGTTTGACATTCCAATTTAGCTGGTCATCGGTTGGCTCGTTTCACATCTCAATTCTGTTTGGCTGCCATTTAATGAAGAAACAAATCAATTCAGAGGACTGAATCGTTAAAAACAGGGCTATTAAAATGAAGGGAAAAGAAGTTAATTAGCAGTGAAAACTGGTCACGGATTAGGAAAAGGGTTAGAATGGAAACCTGCAGCCACTGCCGCCCTCCAGGCCTGGAGTTTGACACCCCTGATTTAAGCACAACCAAGTCAGGTGGAACCTCCTTAAAAAATGTGCCAGTTACTGTGAAGCCTGCTAGTCAATCCAAGTGCCCTCTGCTGGCACCGATGTAACCCCCAACTCCAATTCCCAAGGTGCCCTCTGGTGTACTGCAGTGTATGACCTCAGTGCTTCTCTTATAATCACCCTGGTCAGTAAAGTTGCCCACAACCAAGCCAGCTCCAGGTCTCTCATTCAGGTAAGGAACCACTCTTCATCCTGGTCAGGATGCCAGTCCACCCACCTTGGCACCTACACTATTTTTTATTTCTTCTTTAAAATTGACTTTTATCAGGATTGGCACAAAAGCACACATACAGTGAACAGTCCAATAAACAGCACCTGATCTAGTCCCCTAGTACTATAAACGAGGAAAGAAATTCTAGAACAAGCGAAAACCAAAAGCCCAAATTTGAAAACCAGGAGCCAGAGTCTGAAATCTGAACATGAGGAGAAGAACTGGACAGAAAGGTCAAGAGGGCTTACAGCAGGGGTCTCACACTCTGGTTCTGGAGGCTGCAGGTTTTCATTCAAACCCTTTTCTTAATTGGTGACCGGTTGTTGCTGCTAATTAACTCCTTTCTTTCTCTTTCATGTTTTTGAAGATTTGTTCCCTTGAATGTCTTCATCGTTCCTCTGAATTGCTTCATTTCTTCCCTTAAATGGCACCCAAACAGAAATGAAATGTGAAGTGAGGGAGCCAACAGAAGACCAACTAAGTCAGGATCTCAAACTCCAACCAATTTCACTCCAACCAGTTGCTTAATCAGGCGGCGATTCTTGTTGTTAATTAAAGTCGTTCTTTAATTCCATGGCTTGTTGCTGCTCTCATTGTGCAATAGCAAACATTTCCGAAATTGTTGATTTTCTCTTTTCTAAGAGCGCTGGTCAAATATTTTGTGGACCTGAGCAGGTCAGCATTCCTAAGACCTTCATCTTTCTTTATTTTCAGATATTGTATTATGGACACCAGTTGTTTTGGCTCATTTTATATCTCATTATTGTTTGCCTTGCCCTTGAAGTCTCAGACCGCTTGTTTCTTTTTCCTTAATTAGCAACCAAAAGTTAATTCAAAAGAAGTTAATTAGCAGCAAAAACAGGCCACTGACTAAGAAAAGGGTTAGAATGAAAACCTGCACTCACGGTGGTCCTCCAGGACTGGATTGAGACCCCTGGCTTATTTCCGAAATTGTTGATTTTCTCTTTTCTAAGAGCTCTGGTCAAATATATATATATTTTTTTGTCACATTACAATTTGGAATTAAAACCGATTTTCATTTGGATTTTGTGTAAAGTGCTTAACAATACACTCCAAATTGTTGAAGTGGAATGAAAATAAAACCCCACGTGTGTATCAATTATGTTAGCAATTGAATGGCAAAAACAATTCAGACCAGCCTTGGTGTCCTTTGTCTTGCAGACACTAATATGACCCCTTGAAACGGCAGCCCCAGCCGCTTGGATTGAATAGCAGGCTTCAGAGTAACTTCACAGGACCCCTCTGCATGGAGAGTTCAACGATAACTCAGGTGCACGAGTGGTGGCGAGGACGACACAAAACCTTTTATTCTGCTGCAATCCTGGCAGGTGGTGCCAGTGCATTGAGAAGGGTGGAGGCTCCATTGAGAAATGGCCTGATCAGTTTTGTGAAAGGTGGTCCCATTTTCTAACTCTAGCTCGACTCTCCCTCGTGTAAGAAAACATGTCTGGAGTTTGCCCAACAGTAGGTGGTGGACTCAATGAACACACAGGAGGTGGTGTTCTGGTCAGACGAGACTAAAATCAAAACTTCTTGGCCATCATGGGAAACGCAGCGTGTGACACAAACCCAACACTTCCCACAGAGGAGCATGGTGGTGGCAGGGCATGGTGAGGGAGACAGGAAAACTAGTCAGGATTAAAAGAAAGACGAATGGCATTAAAGAACAGGTAATTATTGAGGAAAATCTGAGTCTACCAGAGGTGTGAGACCGGGACCATGCTGGTTAGAGTGCACTTCTCTATCAAAATCGGAGTAAAATGCGTCATTCCAGACATTGTTCAGAAGAACAGCGTACTTTGATTAAAAAGTTGATTGGAGAGGAGAAAACTTTAGGTTGGAGCAAAAACCTGCAGCCTCTGCGGCCCTCCAGGACTGACTTTGCCCACCCCTGGGTTAGAATGAAATCTTGCAGCCACAGTAGCTCTCCAGGGGCCTCATGTATAAACGGTGCGTACGCACAGAAATGTTGCACAAGAACTTTTCCACGTTCAAATCACGATGTATTAAACCTACACTTGGCGTAAAGTCACGCACTTTTCCACGGTACCTCATGCCTTGTCGTACGCAAGTTCTCTGCTCGGTTTTGCAGACTGGCGGCACCCAGCGTCAAAGCAGTGCTACTGTTCTTGTGTGATTACTCTTTTATTTTCATGACGCGGCTTTATAAATACACAGAAACTAACCGCATATTGTTTATTAGTGTAACGCATCTGATTGTAATTAACCAGTAACAATATAATGGTCCAGGGAACAGCCATAGTATTCCAAATACCAGAACTGCTTTAGCGTTGTTACTCTCACTTATTGTTCTTCTTCTTTCAGCTCCTCCTGAGTTGCCACAGCGGATCATCTTTTTCCATATTACTCTCACTGCACGACTCGGGAGTATTTATATCGCTGTATCTGAGTGTGAATCACAGCAGCAGCTGATCGGAAAGAGAATTATCGGGATACGGCATCAGGCACACGCTGTCTCTGCCACTGCAAAACGTTTTAAATCCTTTCCTGTACGGACCTCGCGGTTCAGAAACAGTTTCATCCCAAGAACTTTAAATGCACTCAATCAAGTGCTCCTTGTAGAACTGTTAGGACTTATAAGTACAATCACCTCACTGTAAACTTACACTACAGTTATAATATCTCACAACCTGAGACACTTTATAAAGCGCGTATTTACATATGATGACGATATCATTTTTAAGGTGAAATGCAGCAAAATATGTTTATTAAATTATACAGATAAAACTTTAACTTCATTTAAATAATCTATATTCTTCACTGGGAGTGTCGTGAAGGATAGAATAATTAAACATGTACTACGAAGATATTTCAATGTTCTTAAACGCTTTTGAAGAATCGGCTCTAAGCTTACAGATGGCTTAACGTCTATTACAGAGCTGATTGTGTGGCGATCGGTTACTTGGGGAAAGAAAAGCAAGGACTCTTGGGGCGGCCACACCAATATATATTGAATATAAAACAGAAAGAGAAAATAACAACACAGCTAAAAACGCAGTGACAAATTTCGATAAAAGTTAAATGCTTGTGTCATGAGCACGAGGCGGCTAAGCAGTGTCTGCAACGGACGAGGCCATCCACTGTGCATAAGCTACCTTACTGACGGGCGGGCGAAGGAGCCACCGATTCTTCCTCTGCCCAGTGCCACCACAAGCCTAGAGCCGCCCCTGAGTACTGCTGCAATAAATTATTTCATCGAAGTGAAACACATGTTTAATAACGTGCTTTAACTCCTATCATCATGAAAATGACATCACGTATACATCTCAGTATTTTAGTTATTCAGAGAGCTGTAATATCACAAATGTAATGGACTCTGTGTCCAGTTGGAGGAAGAGAGCCGGTTTAAGAAGCAAGTAGTGATTCACACACATAGAGCACATAGAAGATCAAATACAAAACAAAGCATTTAACGTGCTACTTTAATTACGATGTGATTTGAGAAACTGGTTAATTAAACGATTTTAAGATGAAGTTTATGATGTTCTACTAAATGACAAAATAAACTACGTGATTAAAGTGGAAATGTCGAGATTGAAGTTGACATTTCGTGCTTTTTCCCCACCGTGTGCCTTTTTTTTCTGTACCCTAATAAACTTTCATATGACACTCAGACAGTAGGCTATAACTCGCCTTTCCACGGCGACTTTGATATGTGACTTCTTTTTTATTTCCGGCACCGTGCGATTTGTGAATGTGAGCTTTCAAGTTTCTCCAACACGCTATGTCACTCGATCAACTTCCTTTTGTTGATTATACCACGGTTTATTTGAACAAATAGTATGTTTTTCCTTTGCCTCCACTTGGTATTCTCTGAAATTCTTATATTTTCCCCGTGCTTTTCCCATTGTCTTTTCACAGAAGGCTGAGCTTAAGGGCGATTTATATTGATTTGCATATTCAAATAGGCGTAATTCTGGGAGGATTTGGGGCGGGACAGAAAGCGCATGCACGAGAGTTAGTTTTCACGCTGATCGGGATTTATGTAGCGAAAGAACGTGGAAGTTGGAGTACGCACAGATTCCTGCATCTGGATTTTTCTGTGCGTAAGCACATTTCGGCTTTTGTGCTTACGCCATGTTATAGTGCGAGTTCTACGCACGGCGTTATACATGAGGCCCCAGGACTGGAGTCGGAGACCCCTGTCCTAAAGGAATAACACAAATGTGATCGATTTTTCTTCATGTTTTGATTCTCAATGCATTTGCGTGTATGGAAATAAAAGCTATGATGTTTTTATATATAAAACACACTGCTATTATTCTGAACACCACTGTATATCATTCATCAGAATTGGAAAAAATTGACATTTGTTGTGTTTAGTCCTGCAGAGAAATACATTAGTGTTCATCTTTTTTACCCAGAAAACACAGTTTATGACTATATAACACAAATAACCCATTACCACCTCACTGTGCCAGTATCTAGGCTTCTCACTGTAGCTGAATAAACACAAAAGTGCACAATAAAACATCCAAATTCAACTTCCATCACCATTTCCAGTCCCCCATCACATTTAAGTGACTGGTTAAGGCCGTATTTATGCCCACTGACAGCTCTGCCTAAAAGGCTTGGAAGCAAACTAGTCGCCCCATTCATCACTCAGCTGCACCAGACTACATTCTGCTTGGCCACCTTCGTCAGGAACAAAGGCAGTGGCGAGATTCATTTATGTTTTCGCCCAATTATCCAAGGTCAAAATGTTGTTTAAGAACTTCACAAGATTGAACTACAAAAGGCACACCTTCTACAAATCCTCAATGCCACCCTGAACAGAACCAAAACCAGGAGATTCCACCACACACCCAATAAGGCCAACTGTTTCACATCACTTCATGGAACTTGAGGGAAACAAAACACACAAAAGGCCCAACATAATTTAATCAAAGATTTATTTTAACAAATTAACTTTTCTGTACTCATTGATGCGTCTTACCCATCCCCCCAGCGACCCCACCCACCCATTTCACAGTATTGACAAGTTGATCAGTTTTCTATAGTTGCATTTCCCAATCCGTTTCTGGCACTCTACTTTCAAATGATCCATGCACGCCATCACCAGATGTGCTGCTAAATGGCACAAGCAGCTTTAAGTGCCATATTTAATAAGAAGGTCTTCAATCATCTCTTCTGAACCCTCGACAGATCTGTCAGAGGGTTACACATGAATGCTCCACTTTTATTTATGAAGTCAACAAGTCTTTTCTTTTTGACTCAAAGCAGAAAACAGTCAAGTATGCTGCTTTTAGGGTGATGGGTTTATTTAAAAAGGTACAATTTAACGTGAACAATTCAGAAGGAAGATCAGCAGTCCAGAAGGTCTCACCCAGGAACGGATTGCAAAATACTACACTATAGTATAAAACTGTCCAAAACAAAAGAATACCTGTAGATTTACGTTTTAATTGCATTTCTACTACCAAAAAAAAAAAAGCTGTATAGGCCAACAGCATAAATTGTTAATATTGGCACTTATCAGGAAAACAGAATCGTCTTCAGAAAAAGTCAATTAACATTATTTGGCTTCTTTGCGGTGGTATAAGCATGGTTTAATTTTTGTAAAGCGAGTCTACATAACCTTCTCTGGTTTAACTTATGAACTCAAAGGCGGGTCACTCAAAGCACAAAGCTCGATTCCCTGCATAAACAGCAATTACTACCCCAATGTTGTTGTTGAAGGAATTTATAAGTTTTGGAAACAAACACCCTCAGCTGAAGTATTAAAACAAGTACAAAGTCCTAAATATCACAAATAGTTTTTAAGACGGTGCAGATCACCTGCCTCTGTGAAGGAAAAAAAAAACAACAAAAAAAACTGACAAAAGCTGCAGGCTTTCCACTAAATTTAAGATTTTACTGACCTCACCTCCTGCCACTTTGTTGTATTTTTATTATATATAAATTGGCAAATATGTATAACGTGTCAACCAGAGACACATAGCTAATGCTGGTTATTTCTCAAACCATAAAACAAAATGCAAGAACCCAGATCAATTAGAAAAGAAAAAAAGTTTTCAGTAGCATTTTTTTTTTTCTTAAAGAAGTAAATTTACCCCAAGTCTGAGTCGACATCTCAGCGTGGACTGCTGTGCATAATGGACAAAGGGCGTCAGTTATCGATCAGAAGAAAAAGCCAGGAGTTAACATTAGGTGGAGGGGAAGCAAGAGATATAACACGTGTGCATACCGCATCCCCTGCTAGACAGATTTAGCCATACAATTCTACAGGGACTCCTTCAAAATATTTGAAGTGCCTCCCCACCACTGGACCACCAAACTATTACAATCTACAGATACATTCCGCATTGAAGCCAAACAAAGAAGAAAAAATTTTGAATATTTAGTTGGGAAAGAATATTGTAGCTATGAAATATAAAGCACCACAACATTTTGGATGTTATTCCTTGCTGCATTCATCTATGCAGGACAGTTGAGCTGCCTTTTATTTCTTCTCTTTCTTCTTATCCTGAAGAAGGGAAAAAAAAAAAAAGTTAACTTTGTGCTTAGGAAAATCATGAATACAACAGCCATTAAAATGCTTAAAGAACATTACAAATAACACTTTGTGTGTTTGGACCAAAAAAAAAAATTAAATAAAAATTATCCATAACCCATTTTATCATTTTGTTATTTCACATTGGCATCACTTAAACTGACATGGTACAATTACCATCAGAAAGGCACAAGTGGCAGATGGAAGGGTTTTAGTAAATTTAATTGAAGACAAAGTTTATCAAATCAAAAGACCTTTTTTCTTTTTATATGATGGTGAGACCACCACTCATAAATCCAAACACCGACCACTAATGCACCAGGCATTCACTTACAACATACAACAGACCTGTGTTGTGTTTAGTGAATTTGTGGGAATACAGCATGAATTCTTGTGTGAAGAATTAAAAAGGAAAAGCCACTCTGGTAGTACACCTACACTGTTTTTTGCACTAAAATACTGCGCCTCCACACAAGTGATGGAAATTTGAAATTTGATATTTGTACAATGATCAGGATTACGTATTTAGACACAATGCACTGCTATATTTTGATAAATAAAAGCTTTACTTGTTCTATGTTTCTGAATTGGAATCATCTCAAAAAGGTAAAAGATTAATTTTATTCTTCAAAGTGGGAAACACAGAAACTGAAAACTGCAGGTACGGCTAGATTTAAAACAAAGCAGGTTAACTGGGAGAAAAATCCCCCTGACACAGTCAGTGCGGGAGGCAGTCTGCACAAGACCTTTCAGTTTTTTGTTGCCTGAAAAACAGAAAACCAGGCTTCCGTTCTCTGCAAGAGAATTCAAGGGGCAAAAGCTCAGCCTTGCCTTTGAAAAGCAGGTTCAAAGAATGAATTACTGTTTATAGAATTTGATGAAATTCAAGGAAAAGTAGAACATGCTTGGAAACAAATCCTGTGCTGCACAAGACACTGATGAGATCAGTTATGAATTAGTCTCAAGAAGGCACAAAAATAAAAAATAAAAAAAATGGGCATATGGATAGATCAATAAGGAGAAACAGTCCATTGTATGCACATATACAGAATAAAGATGCTCCTTTGTACAGACATACCACAAAAATATTTAAAAGCCAATAATAAAGTGCAGATACATGTGTATTAAATACAAGCATGTAGAAAGCGTTCTGCATTAATTTTTGTGTGTTACTTTTGTGCATTCAGTTTTACTGCTGTGTAAATATGTACTATGGGCCTGCAAATAGAATACACCGAATGACACTGAATATGAATATACACTTGGAGCGTGGCCATTAGCAGCTACAGTCTTATGAAAAAGTTTGGGAACCCCTCTCAGCCTGCATAATAATTAACTCTACTTTCAACAAAAAAACCGAACAAACCGTGGTATGTCTTTCATTTCCTAGGAACATCTGAGCACTGGGGTGTTTTCCGAACAAACATTTTTAGTGAAGCAGTATTTAGTTGTATGAAATTAAATAAAATGTTAAAAACTGGCTGTGCAAAAATTTGGGTCCCCTTGTAATTTTGCTGATTTGAATGCATGTAACTGCTCAATGCTGATTAATTGTAAAATCAAATTGGTTGGATTAACTCGTTAAGCATTGAACGTCATAGACAGGTGTGTCCAATCATGAGAAAAGGTAATTAAGTTGGTCAATTGAAAGTTGTGCTTCCCTTTGACTCTCCTCTGAAGAGTGATAGACAGCATGGGGATCCTCAAAGCAACTCTCAAAAGATCTGAAAACAAAGATTGTTCAGTTTTATGGTTTAGGGGAAGGCTACAAAAAGCTCTCTCAGAGGTTTAAACTGTCAGTTTCAACTGTAAGGAATGGAATCAGAAAATGGAAGGCCACAGGCACAGTTGCTGTTAAACCAACACAGCAGGTCTGGCAGGCCAAGAAAAATACAGGAGCGGCATATGCGCAGGATCACCTCCTAAGACCTGCAAGAACATCTCGCTGCAGATGGTGTATCTGTACATTGTTCTACAATTCAGAGCAATTTGCACAAAGAACATCTGTATGGCAGGGTGATGAGAAAGAAGCCCTTTCTGCACTCACGCCACAAACAGAGCCGCTTGTTGTATGCCAATGCTCATTTAGACAAGCCACATTCATTTTGGAACAAAGTGCTTTGGACTGATGAGACTGAAATGGAGTTATTTGGTTAGAACAAAAAGCACTTTGCATGGTGGAAGAACAACACCGCATTCCAAGAAAAACACCTGCTACCTCCTGTCAAATTTGGTGGAGGTTCCATCATGCTCTGGGGCTAGTTCAGGGACTGGGGCCCTTGTTAAAGTCGAGGGTCGGATGAATTCAACCCATTATCAACATATTCTTGAGGATAATATTCAGGCATCAGTCACAAAGTTGAAGTTACGCAGGGGTTGGATATTCCAACAAGACAATGACCCAAAACACAGTTCAAAATCTACAAAGGCATTCATGCAGAGGGAGAAGTACAATGTTCTGGAATGGCCGTCACAATCCCCTGACTTGAATGTCATCGAAAATCTATGGGATGATTTGAAGCAGGCTGTCCATGCTTGGCAGCCATCAAATTGAACTGAACTGGAGAGATTTTGTATGGAAGAATGGGGTCAAAAATACCTCCATCCAGAATCCAGACACTCATCAAAGGCGTCGAGAGGCTGTTATATTTGCAAAAGGAGGCTCACCTAAGTATTGATGTAATATCTCTGTAGGGGTGCCCAAATGTATGCACCTGTCTAAATTTTATGATGCATATTTTCTTGTTAATCCAATAAACTTAATGTCACTGCTGAAATATTACTGTTTTCATAAGACAAGTCATATATTAAAAGGAAGTTGCTACTTTGAAAGCTCAGCCAATGATAAACAAAAATCCAAAGAATTAAGAGGGGTTCCCAAACGTTTTCATATGACTGTATTTTCTCTTTCACAGAGCAGAGCAGCCACATTTAGATTTGTACAGTTTGTTTACAGGAATAAGAAGCA